>NC_052636.1:8260707-8421027 GCF_016161935.1 Mauremys reevesii | reverse complement strand
TGCAAAACACCAAAGCTTTAACAGAAAGGAAGAAAAGGAAATGGCCACACGATGGGACTAGGACATAAGGAATGAAACACAAGATGCTTCTCCCACGTGCATTGACTTTTAACCTTGTTTGTGGTGGTGGTGTATCCATGTTGGTCCCAGGGGTCCTCTGGGGCGCCGGGCATTGGCCACTTTCGGGAGAGTGGGCTAGATGAACTGGTCTGACTGAGTGTGGCTGTTCTTATGTTCTAACTGCTGGTTATGGAGGAGACGACCTTCCAGGCTACACAGAACTAAAGAAGGGTGCTGGGTTAGCTCCACAGCTTGTCTCTTTCACCAACAGAGGTTGGTCCTCTGCAAGCTCTTACCCTCACCCGCCTTGTCTCTCTTGGACTCTGAAAGTGCTTTCTCTCCACTCCTTGGAGAGAAGTTAAGTTTCCCTTTGGACAACTATCAGGCTGAAGCAATTGTATTGACTGTGACACTGGAACTACAGGCCAGTCAGTCTCACCTCAGTCCCTGGAAAAATCATGGAACAGGTCCTCAAGGAATCAATCCTGAACCACTTAAAGGAGGAAAGTGATCAGGAACAGTCAGCATGGATTCACCAAGGGCAAGTCATGCCTGACTAACCTAATTGCCTTCTATGATGAGATAACCGGCTCTGTGGATGGGAGGAAAGCAGTGGATGTGCTATTTCTGGACTTTAGCAAAGCTTTTGATACAGTCTCCACAGTATTCTTGCCAGCAAGTTAAAGAAGTATGGGCTGGATGAATGGACGGTAAGGTGGATAGAAAACTGGCTAGATGGTCGGGCTCAACGGGTAGTGATCAATGGTTCCATGTCTAGTTGGCAGCCGGTATCAAGTGGAGTGCCCCAAGGGTCGGTGCTGGGGCCGGTTTTATTCAATATCTTCATTAACGATCTGGAGGATGGTGTGGACTGCACCCTTAGCAAGTTTGCAGATGATACTAAACTGGGAGGAGTGGTTGATACGCTGGAGGGTAGGGATAGGATACAGAGGACCTAGACATATTAGAGGATTGGGCCAAAAGAAATATGATGAGGTTCAACAAGGACAAGTGCAGAGTCCTGCACTTAGGACGGAAGAATCCCATGCACTGCTACAGACTAGGGACCGAATGGCTGGGCAGCAGTTCTGCAGAAAAGGACCTAGGGGTTACGGTGGATGAAAAGCTGAATATGAGTCAGCAGTGTGCCCTTGTTGCCAAGAAGGCTAATGGCATTTTGGGTTGTATAAGTAGGGGCATTTCCAGCAGATCGAGGGATGTGATCATTCCCCTATCCTCAGCACTGGTGAGGCCTCATTTGGAGTACTTTGTCCAGTTTTGGGCCCCCCACTACAAGAAGGATGTGGATAAATTGGAGATAGTCCAGCGGATGGCAACAAAAATGATTAGGGGGCTGGAGCACATGACTTATGAGGAGACGCTGAGGGAACTGGGATTGTTTAGTCTGCAGAAGAGAAGAATGAGGGGGGATTTGATAGCTGCTTTCAACTACCTGAAAGAGGATGGATCTAGACTGTTCTCAGTGATAGAAGATGACAGAACAAGGAGTAATGGTCTCAAGTTGCAGAGGGGGAGGTTTAGGTTGGACATTAGGAAAAACTTTTTCACTAATAGGGTGGTAAGAGAACTGGAGATAGATTTACTAGGGGAGATGGTTGGAGATCTCCTTCCTTAGAGTTTTTAAGGTCAGGCCAACAAGAAGCTGTTCAGGATAAATTTAGTTAGTTTAGTCATAGCTTTGAGCAGAGGTTGGATAGATGACCTCCTGAGGTCCTTATCCCTGAGTTAAATGATTCTATGACATAGAATTGAAGATTTAATGTATAAATAAATGAGTCTAAACCTGAGGTTCTAGGATTTCACATGTTGGTTTTTCTAACTTCATTCCCAATGCTCTTCTAGAAAGGCCTCCAGGCTGCCTGCCCAGCCCAGCAAAAGTGGCCAGGAGAATGGCTGGTGCTCTTTCAGGTAGTTGAAGGCTGCTATCAAATCCCCCCTCACTCAGTCAGTCCCCAGTCTGTGGCAGTGCATAGGATTCTTCCATCCTAAGTGCAGGACTTTGCACTTCTCCTTGTTGAACCTCCTCAGATTTCTTTTGGCCCAACCCTCCAATTTGTCTAGGTCACTCTGGACCCAAACCCTGTCCTCCAGCGCTTGGATTCTTTACATGCTTTCACAGAGCGAAGAACACATGTGAAGACCACACGGGGGGAGGGATAGCTCAGTGGTTTGAGCATTGGCCTGCTAAACCCAGGGTTGTGAGTTCAATCCCTGAGGGGGCCACTTAGGGATCTGGGGCAAAAATCTGTCTGGGGATTGGTCCTGCTTTGAGCAGGGGGTTGGACTAGATGACTTCCTGAGGTCCCTTCCAAGCCTGACATTCTATGAAACCAGATATTATAGGGATAACAGAAACATGGTGGAATAGTAGTCATGACTGGAGTACAGGTATGGAAGGCTATGTGCTGTTTAGGAAAGACAGAAATAAAGGCAAAGGTGGTGGAGTAGCACTGTATATCAATGATGAAGTTAACTGTAAAGAAATAAGAAGGGATAGAAATGGATAAGACAGGAGTCTATCTGGGCAAAAATCACATTGGGAAAGAAAGCTACTGACAGCCTCCCTGAGATAGTGCTTGGGGTGTGCTACAGACCACTAGGGATCTGATTTGGAGGATGGATATAGAGACCTCTTTTAATGTTTTTTAAGGAAGTAAACACGCCAATGGGAATTGTGTGGATCATTGGGGGACTTTAACTTCCCAGATATAGACTGGAGGATGGCAGGTGCTAGTAGTAGTAATAGGGCTTTCAGATTTTTTTGGATGTGGTAGCTGATGGATTTCTTCATCAAGTAGTTGAAGAGCCAACAAGGGGGATGCCATTTTAGATTTGGTTTTGGTGAGAGGTGAGGACCTCATGGAAGAAAATGGTTGTAGGGGACAACCTTTGGTTCGAGTGACTCATGAGTTAATCTTAAGTTCAAACTAGATGGAAGGATAAACAAAAATACATCTGGGACTAGGGTTTTTTATTTCAAAAAGGGCTAACTTTAAAGAATTAAGGAACATTAGTTAGGCAAGTGGATTGGACAGAAGAACTTGCAGATCTAAAGGCAGAGGAGGCCTGGGAATTACTTCAAGTCAAAGTTGCAGAAAGCATCAGAAGCCTGCATCCCAAGAAAAGGGGAAAAAATCATAGGCAGGAGGTGTAGACCAAGCTGGATGTGAGCAAGCATCTCAGAGAGGTGATTACAGAAAGCAGATGAAGCCTACAGTGGAGTGGGAAGATTGGCGGGATTAGCAAGGAAAGCTACCTTATTGAGGTCAGAACATGTAGGGATGAAGTGAGAAAGGCTAAAAAGCTGATGTAGAGTTGAACCTGCAAAGGGAATTAAACCAATAGCAGTAAAGGTTCTATAGCCATATAAATCAAGAAGAAAACAAAGAAAGAAGAAGTGGGACCGCTAAACACTGAGAATGGAATGGAGGTTAAAGATAATCTAGGCACTGGCCCAATATCTAAATAAATACTTTGCCTCCCGTCTTTAATAAGGCTAATGAGGAGCTTAGGGGATAATGGAAGGATGACAATTGGGAAATGAGGATATGAAGGTAGATATTACCACATCGGAGGTAGAAGCCAAACTCAAACAGCTTAATGGGACTTTAATCTATATCTAGATAATCTTCATCCAAGAATATTAAAGGAACTGGTACATGAAATTGCAGCCCATTAGCAAGAATTTTAATGAATCAGTATAATCAGGGGTTGTAAAAATTGCATTTACTGGAGAATTGCTAATATAGTTCCTATTTTTAAGAAAGGAAAAAAAAAAGGATCCAAGTAATCTATAGGCTCATAGTTTGACATCTGTAGTATGTAAGGTTCCTTGGAAAAATTTTTGAAGGAGAGGGTGTTAAGGACATTGAGGTCAATGTAATTGGGACAAAATACAACATGGTTTCATTAAAAAGGTAGATCGTGCCAAACCAACCTGATCTCCTTCTTTGAGAAAGTAACAGATTTTAGACAAAGGAAATGCAGTGGATCTAATTTACCTAGATTTCAGTAAGGCATTTGACACGGTTCCACATGGGGAATTATTAGTTAAATTGGAAAAGATGGGGATAAATATGAAATTGAAAGGTGGATATGAACTGGTTAAAAGGGAGACTACAATGGGTCATACTGCAAGGTGAACTGTCAGGCTGGAAGGAGGTTACTAGTGGAGTTCCTCAGGGATCCGTTTTGGGACCAATCAATCAATCTTATTTAACCTTTTATTACTGACCTTGGCACAAAAAGCGTGAATGTGCTAATAAAGTTTGCGGATGACACAAAGCTGGGAGGTATTAAGCTAACACAGAGAAGGACCGGGATATCATACAGAAGATCTGGATGACCTTGTAAACTGGAGTAAAAATAATAGAATGAAATTTAATAGTGAAAAGTGCAAGGTCATGCATTTAGGATTAATAACAAGAATTTTAGTTATAAATTGGGGACGCATCAGTTGGAAGTAACAGAGGAGGAGAAGGACCTCGAGTATTGGTTGATCACAGGATGAATATGAATCAAGCCAATGTGATATGGCCATTAAAAAAGCTTAATGCGGTTTTAGGGATGTGTCAGGCGCAGGTATTTCCCAGCAAAGATAAGGAGGTGTTAGTACCGTTGTATTACAAGGCACTGGTGAGACCTCATCTGGAATACTGTGTGCAGTTCTGGTCTCCCTATGCGAGAGAAGGAAAATTCAAACTGGAACATGTTCAGAGATGGGCTACTAGGATGATCCGAGGAATGGAAAACCTGGCTTATGAAAGGAGACTGAAAGGGGTTGGTTTGTTTATACCTGACCAAAAGAAGTCTGAGGGGGATATGATGGCTCTTTTTATAAATATATCAGAGGGATTAATATTAGGAGGGAGAGGAATTATTTAAGCTTAGTACCAATGTGACACAAGAACAAATGGATATAAACTGGACACTCAGGGAAGTTTAGACTTGAAATTAGATGAAGGTTTCTAACCATTAGAGGAGTGAAGTTCTGGAACAGCCTTCCAAGGAGAGCAGTGGGGTGCAAAGACATATCTGGCTTCAAGACTGCTTGATGTTTATGGAGGGATGGTATGATGGGATAGCCTAATTTGGCAAATAATGGATCTTTGATTATCAGCAGGTAAGTATGCCCAATGGTTTGTGATGGGATGTTAGATGGGTTGGGATCTGAGTTATTACAGAGAATTCTTTCCTGGGTGTTGGCTGGGTGAGTCTTGCCTACATGCTCAGGGTTTAACTGATCACCATATTTGGGGTCGGGAAGGAATTTTCCTCCAGGCAGATTTGCAGAGGCCCTGAGGTTTTTCGCCTTCCTCTGCAGCGTGGGGCAATGGGTCACTTGTTGAGAGGATTCTCTGCAGCTTGAGGTCTTCAAACTGCAATTTGGGGACATCACAACTCTGTATATAGGTTAGGGGTAAGTTATAGAAGTGGATGTGGGTGAGATTCTGTGGCTTTGTGACAGATTGTGCAGGAGGTCAGACTAGATGATCATAATGGTCCCTTCTGACCTTAAAGTCTATGAGTCTATAAGAAGAGAGTTGCTATGCCATACTGAGCTGTAAGAGGTGCCAAGCAGTGAGCTGACACCCGCAGAGCTTCCATGGGTGATAAATTGTGAACTTTGGACAATAGCGCGGGGTGGTAGGCAGTGTTGCTCTCAGAGTGGCCTGGGTCAGAGCCCATGGGAGGCCTCCTGGGCTCCCACCATCTTCTGTGCTTCCTCTCCCCCCACCCCAAAGGACTGAAACCCTGACCACTAGGCAACATCCCCATGAGCGAAGTTAAGGCCATCACGAGGCATCTGTCTTTAAAAGTTTGCAGAGGATGCAGGAGAAGAAAGGGGAGAGAGGATGAGGTGGCTCTTGGGAAGAGGGAGCCTTTATGGGAATCTCTTGTTTATTGCCATCAACCCAATGATCAGATCATTGATGCCTAGAATCTTCCTGACGTGTTGTAATTGATTGGATCTTAGGTTTTAAAACAGGTACCACATTTGCAGACGGAGAAATGTCAGCGAAGTTGAGTGAAAGGCCATTGCAAGCTCAGCTTAATTAGGCAATGTGGCTTATGCCCCATCTAACAAGCTCCTCAAACAATACCTCCCAGTTTTCATTCGCATTGTTCTGTTTAGTGTTTTTCCTCCAAAAACACTTTTACTAAAACCTTTGGGTCAGCTTTGGAAAGTTAGCCCTTTCAGTGCACCAAATATAAATATTGCTCATGGGACTGCCCTCATTATTGGTCATAAGAACAGCCATACTGATCAGACCAAAGGTCCAGCCAGCCCAGAACTTGTTCTCCCACAGTGGCCAATGCCAGGTGCCCACGAGGGAATCACCATAGAACAGGGAATCATCAAGTCGATCCATCCCCAAGGTCGCTTTCATTCCCAGCTTCCGGCAAACAGAGGCTAGGACACTTCAAGAGCATGGTTTTGTATCCCCAAGCCCATCCTGGCTAATAGCCAATGATGGACCTGTCTCCATCAACTTATCTAGTTCCTCTTTGGTGGACCCTGTTATAGTCTTGGCCCTCACAACATCCTCTGGCAAAGTTTCCAGGTTGACTGTGTGTTGGGTGAAGAAATACTTCCTTTGGTTTGTTTTAAATCTGTCTATTCCTTTTCTCTCATCAGGTGACCCCAGTTCTTGTGTTATGAGGAGCAAATAGCACTTCCTTACAGATCCAGACTAACACGGCTATCCCTCTCATACTTCCTTATTTACTTTCTCCAAACCCGTCATCATTTTATAGACTCCATCCTAGCCCCACTTAGTTATCTTTTTCCAAGCTGAAAACTCCTCAGTCTTATTAATCTCACCTCACATGGAAGCTGTCTCCATACCCTAATCATTTTGGTTGCCCTTTCTCCGCACCTTTCCCAATTCCGATATATCTTTTTGAGATGGGGGACCAGCTCCAGTATTCAAGATGTGGGCAGACCACAGATTTATACACAGGCAACATTTTGTTGGCTTTTTTGACTGCCGATGCACATTGAGTAGATGTTTTCAGAGAAGTATCCACAGTGACTCCAAGATCTCTTTCTTGTTGTAAGAGCTAATTTAGACCCTATCAGTTTAGATGTAGAATTGGGATCATGTTTTCCCATGTGCACATTTTGCATTGAGCCACATTGAATTTCATCTGCCTTTTCATTGCTCAGTCACTCCGCTTGGTGAGATCCCTTTGTCACACTTTGCACTCTCTTTGACGTAACTAATTTGAGTTGGTTTGTATCATCTGCAAATGTTGCCACCTCACTGTTTACCCCTTTTCCAGATCACCAAGAGTATGTTGAACAGTGCTGGTCCCAATACAGACCCCAGGGGACACCACTATTTACCTCTCTCCATTCTGAAAATCAGACCCTTTCTTTCTTGCAAAGTTCTTTGAACCAGTTACCTATCCCAGAGAGGACCTTCCATCTTATCCCATTTTGCTTCAGAGCCTTTGGAGAGAGACCTTGTCAAAGGTTTTCTGAAAATCTAAGTATACTATATCCACGGGATCACCTTTATCCACATGCTTGTTGACTCCCTCAAAGAATTATAGTAGATCTGTGAGGCATGATTTTCCATTACAAAACCATGTTCATTCTTCCCCAATGGGCAGGGGCAGACTCACCCGGTGGCACCTCCTGCTGGTCGTCTTGGGAATTAGCTCTCCAGCCGTCAGAGCACCCTCTGCAGGCCGGTGTGCTGCCTCACCCCCGCGGGCCCTCTGTCCCTCCCCGGACCCCGGTGCCCCTTTTCCACTGGCAGTACCCCCCCCCCCCCGTTCGGGGTCTCCCCCTCCCAGGGGAACCCCCATCCACTATCCCCACTTCACCTCAGTCTTGGCTACTGCCCAGTCTCCATCCAGCCCCGCTCACTGGGCAGACTGCATGAGCCACTCACCACAGGCAAAGGGGTTTGACCTGCCGCCTCTGCTTCCCCCTTGGGCTGCCCCATTGCAGCCCTGCACCTATTCAGCCTATAGTCAGGCCTGCAGCCTGGGGCTTTCCAGGCCAGAGCTCCCAGCCCTCTGGCCCTTCCCAGCCCTGCTCCTACTCTAGGTGTCTTGCTTGGGTCCCAGCAGCCAGGCCCTTCTCTCACTACAAGCAGAGGGAGACTGACTGGGCTCCTGGCTCACAGCCTCTGATAGGGGCCAGCTGGGCCTGACTGGGGCATGGCCACAGCTGAGCCTGCTTCCCCCAATCAGCCCAGGCTCCTTGCTCCAGCCCCAGCCCTCTCCTGGGCACTTCAAGCCCCGCAGGGCAGGAGCAGGGAACCACCCGCTACACCCAGCAAATTCCCTTCACCGATGGGTCTAATCATTGGGCTCTACAATTCCACCCAATGTGCCTGGTACTGACGTTAGCCTTAGTGGCCTGTAATTGCCAGCTGCGTCTCTGAGCCTTTTTCATACACTGCTCCAGCCAGGGACTCAAGGCCACCCCAGACTTTCCTTCTCCCTTCTGGGAAATCAAGTTCAAGTTCTACAAGGAGCTAAAGAAGCTTCAACCCTGCATCTGAATTAATGTCGCTTTCTCACTGCCCGACACAAACAAATGTCATTTCAATCCCAGGTGAGTCCACTTCAGTCATTCCTCAGCCCCATTCCTTCACCCTCCTGCCTTAGCTTAGGGCATTGCGCCACCCTGTGGGCATTTCATGTCCCTCCTCAGTTTCACATACAGACACAATTTCCTTTGCTGTTCAACAAACATGTCTAGAATGTACTGACTGCAGCGGGACCAAAAAGGCAGAGAAAAGCCCTCAAAAGTTCTAAGCTGCCAAGCCCCAGAAGGTGATCAAAATCCTACCTAAAATCAAGTCAGGATATAATGTCACCTCCAAAGCCAGGGCTAAGAAGGTAACACTGAGAAAGACGTGGAGAGATTTCCATTGGGATGACTCCTGCTCCCCTAATGGCTCTGTTATGAATCACCATGGACCACCCGGAGAGATCAAAGTCCTGCAGGACATACAGCCCCATGGACAGTATAATGAAGTGGTGGCGGGTGGGGGAAGTGCTGTGTTTTGTGTAACACCTGCCAGGTGAGTGATGCACTGACAGGGCAGCTGCCCATGAGCTCATTCTCTGATCTGCTTCTGCTGTTATTTCAGAGCCAGCACTAGCGGGCGTGTGTCCCTGTCACTTCACCAGCTCTAGAACAGGCTCTGTCTGCAGCCCAGCTCTGATTAATCCCACTTTTTAATGTATTCCTACTGCGATACTTTCCCAGTTCTCTGCCTCATTCTAACATTCCCATCAAAGACTGAATATGGGAAGGGATGGACTAATTTGTGTGACATTCAGTAAGTTGCCAACGTATGTGACTGAAACCTCTGCTGGAGGTGGGCAGGAGCCTGTTACACACATAAAATAGTTAAGTTTTACTATACTATCTGCTACACATTCAAACCTTCCTGTACACACACAATAGAAATTGGTGCTCTGAGAAATGGCAACTTTCCTTTAACACAGATCATTGTTTTCTGTACTTCCAGAGGCACTGAAATAGCAGCTGTTTAAAAGTAATGTGGTTTTATTTCATGATCAGCAGCAGAGCCTCTGTAAATTTACCACCTGTAGAGCTGATTGTTTCTAACTGCAGGGTTAGCCAGACCATTCAGTAACATTATCACTCTATTCACAAAGCATTTGGTTAGTGACGAATCATGAGACTTATCCTTCCTGCTGTAATTCCACTGACTCAAGTGTCTCTTTCCCCAGTTCTGGTTCCAGGAAAAAATTAAAACAACCTTCAGAACTAACATGCTGTGGAAAGTGGAAATGTTGATAGCTCAAATAATTCAGTTTCTTCTGTGTCTTGTGTGTCTATCTACTTTGTGTGTGTGACCGGTGGGCTTTTTGTTTGCTCCTGGCAGGTGCAACCCTGTCAGATTTGTCTGTGGGGAGGGCCAGAGAAAACAGACACCCTGGCCTTCCAGGTTGGGGTTAGGCAAAGGAATAACAACCCTGTCCCATAAAAAACAAAAAATGTTACAGAAACAGTGGTAGGAACAGTGCTAGAGAAACTGGTAAATAATCACAATACCCAGGCTTGAAGTAATCGGAAACACAGAATTCAAAAAGCAAAGCTCAGGGGCTATTTGGGGTTTATTCTCTGAGCTGAGCCATGTGCTATAGCACAGGGAGCACTTTTGGAAGTCTCCCATCCCACAATGGGGGAAAGGAAAAGGATTCGTAGGTTCTAGCACGGATTGAAGGAGGATGGTGATGGGAATATGGATTCCTCCGACTTACCTAACTACGTCTGTTGTTACAATGGGGGAAATGACATTTTCCCCTATCCCTGCCCTGTTCCTGCTCTTCGTTATAGTTCAATATAGTTTCAGTGTGGAAAATGATCATAAAAACATCTGCTCCCCAGCACAACCTGCAGCAACATCAGAGCAACTGGGAATGAAACAATTTGTTCCCCAAGGGAGAACTCGATGACTAACAATTGCTTTGAAATGGGGGAACAGTATAACCGTGATGCTCAGGGTTTGTTTAGACTAGGAAAGTGATGGAGTTTAGGTCAGGTCAAGGGAAAGCTAATGCCAACCCCGGCACCTGGGCAGCATCTGCACTACAATTTTTTACATTAAGATCACGAATTTGAGCAGCCAACGCCATGTACAGCCCTAGTGGCTGTCAGGCACAGGTAGTTTTTGCCTCAGTGTAGCTTGTTGGGATCAAACCTCTCTCCCCCCACCTGGAGGGATGAACATTCCTGGCAGGAGGGACACACACTCCTTCGACTCAAAGGAAAGGAGTTGATAGAAAAGATCACAGGACTGACCCCAAAGAAGAGTGAGCTGCAAAGGCAGAAGCAGGCAACTGATCTGGTGGAGCTGAGAGACCACGGTGAAGATGGTGCAAAAATCACTATGTGGGAATTAGCAAATGTGATTTATTTTAAAAAAAATTTTGGCCAACACTAGTCAAGGGATTTATTACAATTCTCTCTCATGTGGATTTTGTGATGTCTAATGAGGCTTGAGCTCTGATTGAAGCTTTTCCTGCACTCAGAGCTTTTCCCACACTCTCTCCCATGTGGATTCTCCTATGTGAGACAACATGTGAGCTGTGCTTGAAGCTTTTCCCACACTCAGAGCACGTGGACAGTGTCTCCCAGATGTGGATTATCTGATGTCTGATACGGTGTGAGTTCTGACTAAAGCTTTTCCCGCACTCAGAGCATGTGTAGGGCTTCTCACCTGTGTGATTTTGTGATGTAAGAAGTGGTCTGAACGATTAAAGAAACATTTCCCACACTCAGAGCATCCATAAAGTTTCTCACCTGTGTGGATTTTCCTATGTTTGGTAAGGTTTGAGCTCTGCCTAAAGCTTTTCCCACACTCAGAGCATGTGTAGGGCTTCTCCCCTGTGTGGATTCTATGATGTCTGATAAGGGCAGAGCGGTGACTAAAGCTTTTCCTGCACTCAGAGCATGTGTAGGGCTTCTCCCCTGTGTGGATTCTAAGATGTATGTTCAGGGTAGAGCTCCAACTAAAGATTTTCCCGCACTCTGAGCATCTGTGGGGCGCTTCTCCTGTGTGGATTTGCTGATGTGAGATGAGGGCTGAACTATCGATGAAGCATTTCCCACACTCAGAGCGTTCATAAGGTTTCTCACCTGTGTGGATTGTCTGATGTGTGATAAGGGCAGAGCTCCGATTGAAGCTTTTCCCACACTCATGGAACATGTAGCGTGTCTCTTCCAAGTTGATTCTGTCACTTGTTATAAGGTCTGAGAGGCTACTAAAGTTTCCTCTGGCCTCCCTGAGTCTCACAGGCTTTTGTTTTTTCTGGGAGTGCATAACTCCCGGAAACATTCCCTTTGGGTCTTCCTGATAAAGTTCCATGTGGTTCTCCTTGCTCAGCATCTTCCTGATGGGGTTTCTCCTCCTCATTCTGACTCACCATCCCTTCACCTGATGGGAGACAGAGAGAATCCGGACATAGATCACTACCTGCACCTGAGAGAAAGGAAATCTCAGAGAGAGGAAGGGAAAAAGGGATGAACAATCCAAAATATGTGTGGGAGAGATCAAACCTATCGGGAGCTGATTTTCCCCAAAACCTTCCCCAGAGAAGAGAGGAAGGGATCAGTTTTGGTCTGCATCTCACGAGAACACTCAGGAGAAAGAGAGATCGGGGCGGGACCTGCTGCCAGTTGTCAGTCAGAATAGGAGGGAAGCCATGAGTGACATCTGCCATAATGATTCCACATCTTCAGGGAACAATCCTGAACTTGGAGAGCTCACAGGGTTTTTGTAGAGTATCCTGAATGTTTCCTGCATTCCCACACAGTTGTTGAGTTGGTTTAACCAATTCCTCACCTGTGCAGGCAGCTCTTGGAAGCACTTCTTTCTCAGAGCCCTGGAGGTCTGGGACCCACGGCTCTTCCCCTCTTTCCAGCTGGGCGATCACATCAGGTTTGGAAACTGGAAACCCTACTGCAGGCAAAGAAAACCAGGGAGGTCAGTGGAATTTGTGGGATACTTGTCACAAAGAATAGTCCATGGTTTTAACCCCCAGCTCATTTTTAAGAAGTAACATCCCAAGGCCAGCTTCCTTGGCTCAAAGTGGCAGGAGAGTTATGATGATTATAAATCATATTCATTACCTTAGTGCCTAAGGACCGACTAACAGTGGGTCCCCATTGTGCCAGGCAAAGTACAAACAGAGAACAGTAGATGGCCCATGCCCTGAAGAATTTACAATCTAAATACACAAGACAGACACAGAATGGGAGAAGGGTAGACCCCACTGTTAGAATAGAGATATTCAGGCCTGCCTGTAAAGCCTATAGTTTAAGAACTTAGGGTATTTTTATCACTTAGCTACTTACAGGAGTACGAAAACAAAGAATAAAAATCACTGTCTGTATTTGTAAGGGCCTTCTCTTACTGTGACCGTCTGAGGCCTTGTTCTTAGGCTAAGGCCTTTGGCTAAGCAGCAGGGGCAACCATAAGCTGGGAAGCGAAGGGTCACATCCTCACATCCCAAACCAGTCACACTGAAATAAGGTGCTATTGGGCTGTTAGGAAGATGATCCTGTCCTGATAGTGCCCATCACCACCAGATAAAGAAACAGATCTTAAGATGGTTAAAGAAAACTTAGTTTGATAGCAGCCTGTCTGGCAAGAAATCACTTCTCAATGCTTGTGGTTGTGAAATCCTCATTTCTGTATTGTTTTATCTTTATGGCCACCACTTTTACAATGTTAATCAGTCTGGTTCTCTAATTGTTTTTCTCTGCTGTACAATTAATTTTGCTAGGTGTAAGTTAATTAGGGTAGTGGGATACAATTGGTTAGAGAATTATGTTTCAGTGTGTTAGGATTGGTTAATTAAATTTCAGTACAATGATTGGTTAAGCAAAGGTATAGCTGAGAATATTACTATATAAACTGAGTCAAACAGGAGGGGGAACGGGACACGGGGAAAATGCTCTGCGGTGTCAGAGAGGGTAAGGGGGTGTAACAGGCCGGTGTGGCTCCCCTCGTCCCCGGGGAGGGTTGAGCCCCGGACACCGGAAGGGGCGGGGCTCCAGAGCAGTGAGCCCGCCCCTCAGAGGGTCAGGCAGCGACCGGAAGCATAAAAGCCGGCCACCAGAGCTCAGTCAGAGCCCAGCCACCGTCGGGAGCTGACCTGCCCGAGAGGGCTCGGGACTGGGAAGCTGCTGGGGCCCCAAGCAGTTGCCCGGACTGGCCGGAGCTTCCCCTCACTCGCTACTGGGAGGACCCGCAGGAGCTTCCCCGTGCCACCTACGAGGAGGAACCGCCGGAGACCTCACCTCTCCCTTGCTGTTACCCCAAGGAACCCCCGGAGCAGAACTGGCCGGACTTCCCCGAGGAACTGCCGGACCTACCCCCTAGCCCGGGCTGCAAGGACCCCATGCTGTTGGACTTCCCGGGAGCAGACGCCACGGACCAGGTAGGCCCAGAGGGGGGAACTGGAAGTTGCCCGGGAGCAGCTGACCCCAGTCAGGCTGCAGGTCAACCAATGCCCATGTCAGTGTGTTATGGTCAGGATCCCCACTGACCGTCAGCGGTGGTAGCCACTGCCTAGGGCCCCGGGCCGGGATGCAGTGGAGTGGGTGGGCCTCGTCCCCCTGCCACCCCACTCGTGGGTGGCAGTCTCCCTCACCCCAGTGCTCAGCCCCTGCACCAGAGGGCCTGAGCCCTGACTGTTGTTGCCCTGCCCTAACCTAGGGCCTGGGCCTGTCCTGAACTGTTTGCATTGCTGCCCAGCCCCTGCACCAGAGGGCCTGGGCCTGTCCTGGACTACTTGTATTGTGGCCCAGCCCCTGCACCAAAGGGCCTGGGCCTCCCTAACCTCACTGACTTGTATATTGTTGCTCAGCCTTGCAGCAGAAGGCCTGAGCCCCTAACTGTCTCTTTGTGTTGTTGCTCAGTGTAAAAGGCCGGCGTGGCTCCCCTCCTCCCCAGGGAGGGTTGAGCCCCGGACACCCACGTTTACAGGGGGACACAGGGTAAAAGCGTCAGAGCAGATAAGGGGGACACGCCGCCGAAGACCCCAGGCCCCCTGAATCCTCTGGGCGGCCCTGGGTGACAGTCATTCCCTTGTCTCTGTCGGGTATTCCATTGATGTAGGTTACTCCCAACCAGTCCTTAATGACCCATTCATATCACCCCACGACAGCTATGTGACCAAACACCTCACGTCTCCTGCTCTTTATAATCACAGCAATACCAATCACAGCAGGAAACTGAGGTGTGCATTGGCATCATACAAGTATCACCAAAAGTCCCACCTCTGTCTCAGACACACTGCTCACAGCCCCTGGAGAGAAAGCAAAGCACAGGAACTGGATGTTAGTCCAGCGAACACAGTGGAGGACAAGCTCCAATCCTCACACCCTGGTCAAAAAGGTGAGGCAGGTGGGTCCCTGCCCATAGAGAGGGGCTGGCTAGAGGCCTGATACCTGAGGGGCCATTCCTTGAGCAGACCATGGAGGCAGGTCAAAGGCTTCGCTACCCCAGAACTGTGACATCGCAAAAGCACATTTTGGGGAATTAGGAAATCTAGTGACTCAGGGGTAATGGGAGGGAGAATTAAACTCCCCCAGTGGGAGGAGAAGGCTGGGGAATTACACACTAACATTCAGGAGCAACAGCCCCTAATTCTTCCGGAAAAGGAGAAGGTCAGAAACAAGAACTGGGACATGCAGCCTCAGGAGGGACAGGCTCAGAGATCCAAGGAGCCTGGAGGGAAGACGGCTTGTGGCTGCTGCAGATGGGGAGAGGGGGGACAAGACTCTCTCCAAACTCTCACTCTTCTTGACCCGAGCTGATTTTACGATCTATGACCCAGTCTCACATCTTGTGGGCAATTTCATACTCGCTAGAGGTAACATGTCATGATCAGAGTATTGCTTATTAGCTTGGAACATGCGTGGAGGGGCAAGGAGGTGAACATAGATAAATGGGTTATTAACGGCAGGTCGACACTACAGCCGGGATTGACGCTCTGAGATCGATCCAGCCGTGGTCGATTTACTGATACGATTTAGTAAACGTAGCCTAAGCTTGCTACAGTTCAGGGCCTTATATTAAGTTGAGGCTTTGTGAGAGTGGTTATGCTGAAGTCTGGGATTTACCTGAGGTTTGGGTAGGGATTCGGGGTTAAAGGTCTGGGATCCCCCACAGCTCTATAGCCCCAAACCTCTCCTCCCTCCCACTGACACACCCAGCCCACTTCCTGGGTGCCCTTCCTCCACGCTCCCCTCTCCTTCTTCCCATTACTGGCAGCTGGCACCACCTCCCGGCACCTTGGGAGCTTCTTCTGGTTCCCTCCTCATCTCTCATTACCTCCTCCCTCCCTGCTGCCTGCTAGTGTATGGGAGATAAGGAAAAAAAAGGGGGCAAAGAAACCTGTCAAACTTGGATGATGAATAAAGTTATTACTGCTCAGGTTCTTTAGAGACCCCACAGCTTTAATAACCCAGGGGACAGGACTCCTTACCCAGCGAGGTCACCGTCTCATAGTTCTCCTGCATGACATCCCTGTAGAGGGCTCTCTGAACAGGGTCCAGCAGAGCCCATTCCTCCTTGGTGAAATACACAGCTACCTCCTCGAAGGTCACCGGCCCCTGAAAGAGCAAGAGTCCAACACTCAGGACCTGCTGCCCCACTCACAGCCCCACTACTCACAGAACAGCAGCACCAGGTAAAGGGAAGCTCTGGGAAGCACATGTTAACAGAGTCCCACCTCACCTTGCCTAGAGCAGCCAGGAGGCATCGGAGGGTAGAAAGAGAGAACCTTTGTGTCTCCCAGCTGACAGATGGAGGCAGGGTCTTCACATTTATCACATAGCTACTAGCCAGAGCTTGATATAGGAGATGGGGCTGTCTCTGGACCCTGCTGATGGCTCCCTGGTAGGAATCCCAACACTCTCCAAATTAAATATATAGAAGAAAAGGGAAGTCAATAGTAAAGAATCTAAGTTTGAAGGTCAGAATTGTAGAAAGTTGGCAAGGGAAGCTAACAGAAATCAATGATCAACCAATGAAAATAAGAAGGAAGTTTTTAAAAGTACAAAATTAATCCTAACAATGGTAGTGGTACATTACTAGATGGAAATGGCAGAATCATCAACAATCATGCAGAAGAGGTAAAAGTGTTCAATAAATATTTCTCTCCTGGATTTGGAGAAAAACAGATGATGTAACTCATATCATAAGATGTTGACGCTGACAGTCTTTCCATTCCAAAAGTAACTCATGAGGATGTTAAACAGCAGCTATTCAAGTTAGATGTGTTTAAATCAGTGGGTCCAGATAACTAGAGTTCTGAAAGATCTGCTGGAGGAGCGTGGTGGACTGTTAATGTTGATTTTAATTAGGACTTGGAACACTTGGGAAATTCCAGAAGACTGGAATAAAGCTAATGCTGTGCCAATATTTAAAAACTATCAAAGAGATGACGCAACTAATGACAAGTATGTCAGTCTGAAATCGATACTGGGCAAGAGAATGGAGCAGCCGATACTGGATTTCATTAATAAAGAAAGGAGGGTAATATAATTAGTATCCATTAAAAAGGTTTAGACACAATAGATCCTATCAAACTAACTGGATATCCTTATTGGATGAGATAAAAAGTTTGGTTGCAGCTAATAGTACTGATGTAATATACGTAGGCATATGAGTTGCTTCAGCACAATATTTTGACTAGAATGTACAAAATACACACGGCATACATTAAATAGATTAAAAACTGGGATTTTAAATAGGGAACCATGATCGAGTGGATTTCTTTCTAGTGGGTTCCCGCAAGGATTGGATCTTGGCCCTGTGCTATTTAACATTCTTATCAATGACCTGGAAGAGAATATAAAATCATCACCGATAACGTTTGCAGTTGCCACAAAGATCGGGGATGCGGGGTAACTAATGAAATGTCAGTAGGTTCAGGTTTCAGCACTGGGAGTCTGGGAAGTTTTCCCAGCCCTGGCTAAAGGGTTATTTCCTGTTCCACAAAGAGGGGAAGTTTCATTCCCTACACTTGTGCCTTGACATTAGGACCTATCTGACACTACAGCCCATATTCAGCATAGTGGCAGGATTATAATATGATTAGGACATGAGGCATTTTGTACAAGATGAGTCATGTGCGGTGTCACTGGAAAAGTTATGATTTGCTGAATATGATTATCCTACCTGTGTGCATGGATCATGTTTGTATCTGAAGTTATGGATATTGACTCTGTACCTGTCTTTCAAATGTGCTTACTCTGGGTAACAGCCACAACGAGCCTTTCAGGTACAACAATGAAGAAGCCAGACAGTGTTCATGGCTCAGCAACAAAGACAATGGACTGTGGAAGAGCTTAGCCTTCCTGTGAATGCTTCAGCCAGCCTATGAGTCATGGCTACTATGACTCAGCAGGCCATGCTAGGGCATGTGACCAGACCACATGACACTGAACTTCATTTTGGTACCTGTATCTTTCCTCAAACTGGACTGGGAACTGAGTTTAGAACAAAGGGGTCCTGCCATATGGAAAAGCTACATAAGGTGGGGTGTGACGTCATCTCTTGGCCTCATTCCCCGCACAAGAGAACTCCTGGAAACACCTGAGAAACAAAGACTGAACTGGGGGAAGTGCTGGTCCCAGGGTAAAGGGATTTCTAGCTTGTGTATGGAAACTTGGTGAACTGCTTGTACCATCAGTCAGGGTGAGAAACTGCTAATTCAAATTCTATCTATCTAGTATGTTAGGCTTGGTTTGAGTTTCTGGTTATTTGCTAAGTAATCTGCTTTGATCTGTTTGCTAACACTTATCGCTGGGAAATTGGCTGTCGTCTTCTCTCTCTCCTTGAGTGGCTTAGGTAAAGCACTCAGGTAGCTTAGTTGGCTGCATGGCGCCACCTGCTGTCGTGTTGGGTGATAACAGGCCCTGGAGAGGCTGGCTGAATCTCCAGCAAAGCAGTGAGAGAAGGGCCAGCCCAACTAGAGGGTTAGAGGGCACAGTGGTTCCCAGAAGCCCCCCAGACTGCACCCCGGGGTGACAACCCATCACACCCTAGAGTACACAAGTCTCAGCAGGTTTGTCACATCCTGTCCCCTCCCTTTCTCCGCCCAAGATATTTCCTGCCTCCCACCACCTCTAGCAGCTGCCACCAGTGGTGAGCTCCAGCCGGGTCGCAGGAACCGGTTGTTAAATTTAGAAGCCTTTTTAGAACTGATTGTTCCAGGACAACCAGTTCTAAAAAAGCTTTTAAATTTAACAAAGGCTCGGGCAGCTGTCCACCCGGCCCCCGGCCCCAGCTCGCCTCCCCCTCTCCTCTGAACGCTCCGCCCTCCTTCTTCTCCCCCTCCCCTGCTTCCCGCAAATCAAATGTTTGTGGGCAGCCTGAAACAAGCAGCAGGCAGGTAAGCCGGGCTGGGGGGGCGGACGGCGCACGCAGCCCAGTCCGGCTCCACCTGAGCGGCTCCCCCTGGCCCCGGCCGAGCGCCCCAGCCGGGTTCCGGCCAAGCACCCCTGGCTCGGGCTGATCCCGGCCGAGCGGCTCCAATCCGGCCCAGCACGGGCCCTGCAGCACCGGTCCCGGCCGAGTGGCTCCAGCACAGAACGGGGAGTCGGGTCCTGTGGTGCCAGTCGTGGTCCTGGCCCCAGGCAGTGTGGTAAGGGGGTAGGGAACAGGGAGGGGGTGTTCAGTGGGTTGTGGGGGGCTGGATAGGGGTCGGGGTGGTCAGAGGGCAGGGTACAAGGGGGTTGAATGGGGGCACGGGCCCTGGGGGCAGTCAGGAAGGAGCAGCGGTTGGATGAGGTGCTGGGGGGCAGTCAGGGACACAGAGAAGGGGTGGTTGGATGGGGCAGAGGTTCCAGGGGGGCATCAAGAATGAGAGGAGGGGTTTGATGGGGCGGCAGGGGCAGTCAGGGGACAGGGAAGGGGGGGATGGGTCAGGGGTCCCTGGGGGGGGTGTCAAGGAGCATGGGGTGTTGGATGGGGCATGGCCCATGGGGGGGCATGACCCTCTCGTGAGGTGAGGAGGGAACCTGTTGTTAATATTTTGGCAGCTCATCACTGGCTCCCACCCTCCTGTACATTTACTGATTCTCTCCCTCCAAGCAGAACCCACCACCAGCTCCCTGAGAATCCCTTACCTGAGCCAGCTCCATTGCAGCCATTTCCTTCACCCTGGGAGGATGGGATGATTTGGGGCAAAACGTGGACGTTAATCTGTAGCCTGCCAGGGCGAGAAGGGCAATGTGAGAGAATTCAGACAGGGTTTCTGTCCTTTCCACATGTCGATTCCCCCCAGCATTGTTCCCTGCTAATGGACACTCTAGGTTCTGCCCACTGTGAAGCACAGAGTGACCGTATCCCAGTACAGGCCTAGCCCCCTCCCACCAGGGTGTAGCCCTCTGACACATGGTGAAACCCTCCCAGCAGCAGAGTCTCTCTCTTACACTTATCAAGTTTGCGGGCGATACCAAGCTGGGAGGGGTTGCAAGGACTTTGGAGGATAGAACTGAAATTCAAAATGATCTGGACAAACTGGAGAAATGGTCTGAAGTAAATAGCATGAAATTCAGTAAGGACAAATGCACAGTACATCGCTTAGGAAGGATCAATCAGTTGCACACATACAAAATGGGAAATAACTGCCTAGGAAGGAGCGCTGTGGAAAGGGATCTGGGGGTCCTAGTGGATGACAAGCTAAATAGGAGTCAACAGTGTTGCAAAAAAGCAAGTATCATTTTGGGATGTATTAGCAGCAGTATTGTAAGCAAGACACGAGAAGAAATTCTTCTCCGCTACTCCGCACTGATTAGGTCTCAACTGGAGTAGTGTGTCCAGTTCTGGGGGCCACTTTTCAAGAAAGATGTGGACAAATTAGAGAAAGTCCAGAGAAGAGCAACAAAAATGACTAAAGATCTAGAAAACATGACCTATGAGGGAAGATTGAAAAAAACTGGGGAAGACTCAGAGGGGACACGATCACAGTTTTCAAGTACATAAAAGGTTGTTACAAAGATGCCGGAGAAAAATTGTTCTTCTTAACCTCTGAGGATAGGACAAGAAGCAATGGGCTTAAATTACAGCAAGGGCGGTTTAGGATGGAGATTAGGAAAAAAACCTCCCTGTCAGGGTGGTTAAGCACTGGAATAAATTGCCCAGGGAGCTTGTGGAATCTCCATCACTGGGGATATTTAAGAGCAGGCTGGACAAACACCTGTCAGGGATTGTCTAGATAATACTGAGTCCTGCTTTGAGTGCAGGGGACTGGCCTAGATGACCTCTCGAGGTCCCTTCCAGTTCTATAATTCTAAGAACCGAAGGCCAGAGAAGAGCAGAATCAAAGGAGTCACTCTGGGGATTCTCCCTGTCACTGTCCCCAAGGCAGCTCTCTCAGGTTAACTAAGTTGTTTGATGCTCCAGCCTTTATCCAGTCTCTCCTGGCAGTGCCCCTTTCATGGGCTGGGCCTAGTTTTAGCCTTTGGCAAGCGTGACCCCGGGGGCTCTGAGACTGGGCCTTCTTGCCTCAGCACATCTTGTTCCTTTCTGTGGCTCCCCAGTGAGTCCCAATGAGTAGATACTCCTCATACAGACTGCGAACACAAGAACATAAGAGCTGCCCACTGCATCAGACCAATGGTCCATCTAGCTCAGTGGCCAATGCCAGGTGCTTCAGAGGGAATGACCAGAACAGGTAACCATCAAGTGATCCACCCCATCACCCATTCCCAGCTTCTGGCAAACAGAGGCTAGAGACACCATCCCTGCCCAGCCTGCCTGTGACACTGCCAGATGAGGTGTTAGCTCTTGCAAAAGCCCCCATGTCTTCATTGAACAGGGACAAACGCATCGCTGGAATCAGTCTGACTCACCTGGGTTAGTATTAGGTATTAGGATTATAAGAATGCGCTTAGACTTTATTGAATGCTTGTGAGTTTCTGCCTGGGTTAATATCTGACTAGTTGCATTGTGGCTCTGTAAATCACCAGACAGGAGAGAGACTTTACCTAGGTGAAGTGCTGACTGGCAACCAAATGCATTACACCCTGCCTGGCAGGAAAGGTTCATCAACACCAGATAGACTATTATGGGATGTGAAAGACGACAAGACTGTTGTTGTGCTCTTAACTTCCCATTAGCTGACTTTGCAGCTCAGAGCACATGGCAGGAAGGGGATAAAAAACCCCACACAGAAGGAACTGATTATCTGTATGCTGCTTGGACTCGGGGGGGGAGGGGCGCGGGGGGAGTTTCTAGGCATAAGCACGAGATCCCCAGCTGATTAGCCTGGGTTGGTCCTAAAGAACATGCAGAGCTTGCTTGTTATAGAAGCTTCTATTACCTTTTGAAATTTAAGACTGTAACTCGTCTGCATCTATAGGATTACCTGCTTTAACTTCGTAAACAACTCTCCTTTCCTTTTAAATAATTCTTAATACAGGTTATGACAGGACTGGCTACAAGTGTTGTCTTTGTTGTGAGATCTAAGATTCAATTGACCTCAGTAAGTGACTGGTCCTTTGGCATGAGGTCAGGCTTGACAAAGCCCTGGCTGGGATGATTTAGTTGGGGATTGGTCCTGCTTTGAGCAGGGAGTTGGACTAGATACCTCCTGAGGTTCCTTCCAGCCCTGATATTCTAGGATTCTATGACTGGCAGTAACCTGAACATTGCTGTGATTCGTGGGGTAAGGCAGTGGTTCTCAACCAGGGGTCCTGGGCCCCCTGGGGGCCTCTAGCAGGTTTCAGGGCAGGGGCCAAGCAAGGGCAGCATTAGACTCGCTGAGGCCCAGGGCAGAAAGCTCCAGTCCCAGCGCATGGGGCTGAAGTCCAGGGCCCTGAGCCCCACCACCCGGGGCTGAAGCCAAAGCCTGAGCAATGTAGCTTTGTGGGGCCCCTGTGGCACGGTGCCCCGAGAGAGGAAGAAAGTGCCCTGAGGACGCAGCCAGAGGGCTGAGCCCTGACACACGACTGGCTCAGAGGGTCTCTGCAGTCAGGAAGGGCTCGCAGCGAGGGAAGCCTGGCAACTGATGGCTGGAGGGGTGAAGAGGTTTGGGGTACGGTGGGGGAAGAAGCGTCTGGGACTGGATAACCTGGGGCTGGGCACTCGCCATAGGGGACACTTGCTCCTCCTGTGCCCTTTCCACACCCTCTTGCGAGTCGAGAATGACCACCCTGTCCCCACCCCCAGCGGCAGCCGTGTCTCAGGACTCTCCCCAGTTGCACCCACTAACTCTCCTCCCATTTGAGGTATAGCTCGGGGCAACAAATTCCCACCAAGATGAACCCAGCTGGCTGCTGCCTGTTCTGGTGCCACAGGGGCCTCTGGTGGGTGAAACGCAGAACTGTAGCACTTCTCAGGCAGAACGTATCTTCTTCAAGCCAAAAAAAGAAATTATGCGCTGGACGTGAATTCTGTGCGTACGCAGCGGTGCAGAATTCCCACATGAGTAACTCACACCTGGCACAAACATAACCTGCTCACTCCCATCTCTTCTCCCTATGTGTCGAGTCCCAGAGCTGCTGCTGTCATTAATGCACACAGGCTTTCACTCCCATTAGTACTGGCAAGACCCAATCCAGTGATAGGACTGAACCCTTATTTTCCTATCACATGGGACAGTCTCAGCTGAGGGGGAGGTGAGATGGGGACGGGGTACAACGGGGAAAGTTGTTGTACCCTTGTTGGTCCCAGCAAAGAGGTATTTTTAATTGGTTCTAAAAAAATTACCGCACCCACCTTGTCTGTCCAAGAGATCTGAAAGTGGCAGGAGGAGACAAACAGGAAGACAGAGCTCAGGACTCTAAACTAAACATTTCAAACCCCTGGAAGAAACTACATTTCCCTTCTGCCCCTGGGTATGTTTGCATCCTACAGGAGGGACCACCCCATTCCCCTCACAGCAGCAATGGGAGACTGCAGCCAGCCCCAGATGGTCTTTCCCAATCCTGGGATGTTTGTTGTGACAAAGATTCTGTGTGGTGGGTGCACGGGCTGGGTACAGCTGGACTGATCTGCAGATTGGAAAGTCAGGGCAACTCTAGCACAGCTTGGGGGCCGTGGGCAGGGGGAGCAGTTCTGGAGCTGGGCCTCTGTCCTCTCTAGCTCCCATGGCAGCTGGCTCTGGCAGCATCAAGTGGGTCCATCACTGCAGGGGAAGGTTGGGGTAGTGTCTGAGATCAGGGTGAGAATTGGACGGGGGGGGGGGTCTATGCCCAAGAATGGGGGATGGAATTCACCTCCCAACCCCTCTGCAGAGCTCAGCAACTAGGGCTTTATCCAGTGAAGTGAAATTCACTCTGGGTGACTCTGAGTCAGCCACTCAAAGATCCTTGTGCCTTCGGTTCCACACTGGCCCCAGGAGTCGACTAGTTCTCCCTCCCCAGACTGCCGGGGGCAGCCAGGGATAATTAGTGGGTTATGGGAATTAGAAGATGAAAATTCACTAAGAACAATGATATTTGTGTGTTTATTATTAAATCCCCAGACACCAACCAAACCCCGTCCTCCTTCCGATGAGCTATAAATATCTAAGGGACTCAGCTACTGATCCTGCAGTCAGTTCCTGCCCGTCCCCACTTTCTAAAGCAGCACTTTTAAGAACAGGTGAGGGAAACATGTAAATACTTTGAACCAAATTCCAGAAGCTGCTGAGCATGGAGAAGTTAAAATGAAACCAAGGTTCCGTCTCTCCAAGGACCTGGCCCCTAGTGCAAAATAAGACACTCCCCAGGAATATGAAATGGCCACTTCATAACTGATGTTATTAATCTGTTCACTTCTGGGAATTACCACTAAGAGAAACAACCCAGTGACGGTGATATCCTGAGGAAAAGATCTCATGTGTCTTTAGATCAGAACGATATACACTAAAATGCCTAATTTATAGCCCTACGGCAATTGCCTGGTGTCACTACAGGGCAGAATTAAGGTTGGTGCATTAGTTGTGAATTCCCATCCCCTAGCATATTGCAATTGCTGTTAAGTGGGTTTGACAAAATTCATTGTGTCTATTTCTTTCTTTTAATTTCAACAGATAGCGATATTTATTTTTAAGCCCTTTTTTCAATGTTTACAATTTCAATGTTCAGAGCTGTGGGAAGTTATGGGGGTCGTCAGACAACAATTATTTAATAACAGTAACTGTTGAGAGTCCAAAAGCCAAATCATAGAACTGTTCAAAGAGAAATTGTCAATGTCACACCCAAAATATACAGTGTAAATATCCTTAAATCAAACTCCACTTTCTCCAGAAGCATTTCTGTATATTACCTATATCAATATTTTTTCATCTGTGTGTGTGTGTACAGTGAAATTAACATTTACTGCAATTTATTAATAAAAATCCAATCCTTTCAAGCGTAATTTTAAGTAATGAAGTACTTGAAGTCTTTCACTTCCTAGACTGGAATGTTTCACTTCAGGATAATTACACCCTCCTTGTGATGTATTTCACTCTCAGTACCGTAACCCCCTCATGATGTAGCTCCTGTCTAGGAGCTCTGCTGAAGCCAGTGGCATTATGATCAGGTGAAACTGACATGAGCAGAGACATGGGGGAGGGTGGAGGATGAGGTAACATGGAGGCTACCAGAGTTGAACGTGGCCGTAAGAGCAAACGCTCTCTCAGCCTCTCCTCTCTCCCACCTCCCAGAGTCAGTAATTCTGAGAAATCGTTCCCTGAACTCTAAATAGCCCCAGTATGAGAGACAGTGATTAACGCAGGTACCTTAGGGGCTGCAGCGCCAACCCCCTGCCTGGATGAGGAGGGTGAAGAATTGCAGTAGAAATGGGTTAGGTTGGGACACGGCACAGCTGATGTGGGACTGGGAGCTGAGTTGACCAAGAGGCCAGAACTCATGGGGGAGTTGGGAGAACAAGTCAACAGGACGGGGTAGAGGCACTTCAGTGTATTTTCCCCATTAACCATTCTCCCATGTATTTAATTTAGAAACTTTTCATTCACATCTAAACACCTTGGAGCTAAGCTGGGTTGATGCATTTCCACTTACAGTGGTACAGTTGTAATTAGGTGCTTAATCAGATGCTCATGCAGCACAAAGCAGTCAATAATGGGGGTGCTTTCATTCATTAACTTGACTGTGTGCTGTGCATCGCTTTGAAAAAAAGATGCTGTGAGGGAGTGTCAAAATTTTAGGCATTAAGAAATGGTAAGTAGGTGTCAGTTCATTTCTCATGCGTTTCTCTCCTAATTTTAATGTCAGTTTTGAATCAATATTAATACCATGTTGTTTTAACAGCAGTAGGATCCATTTGTATAATTGTTTGCAAGATTTCATTGGATATTGTGACCCAGACGTCTTCACCTTTTATTTTGAGGTTCCTAAATACACCCCAGCGCACCTCTCCTGACAGACTGCAGGCCCTGGCCGGTGACATGTTCCTTAGAGAGCAAACACCTGACGAGCCCTTTCGCCCTCAAACGCGCATTTGGCTCTTTGACGTTGCTTTATCCGCCCCACCAGAAAACGCTGTAGGGAACCCGGTCATTACAGCCGACCGTCGCTAGGTACCGTTCTACCAGCTCTGGGCCAACATTCAAATGGTTCTGTTTGTTTATCTTTCATTCAGCTTTGCAATTCTTAGATCCCATTTAAAAACTGGAAGTGAAATAACCAAAGCAAGTTACGAAGAGAGCGGCATCTGGCATAGGCGGGGGTAAAACAATAACTGGAAAGAACTGACTATGCAAAAAGGAACATCGCAAACTATCAGAGCCCAGACCCCCACCCAACTGAACCCACCCCAGCCAGGCATATCAAGCTGGGTCCCTGAAAAATCGCCCAGCCCGTCTGGCAGTGAACGCTGCGTGTTCCAGGCAGAGCTACGGTGTGTGCGTCTGCTCTGCTGACATGCTGCTTTGGTACGGAACGAGCCACGGCCACAGGGAGCAGAGACATGGACTCCTACAAAAC
Source organism: Mauremys reevesii (assembly GCF_016161935.1). NCBI lineage: Eukaryota > Metazoa > Chordata > Testudines > Geoemydidae > Mauremys > Mauremys reevesii. Next base: position 8,394,509 of record NC_052636.1, on the reverse strand, counting down.
ACAATCCCATATACACCTCCAATGCCGCATCCCCCCACCTCCCCACTGTCTGCCATCCCCTCCCCCACCTCCACATGGCCATTCTCAGCCTACTGCTAACACTTCCTCTCAGCCTTCAGCACTATAAATAAATAAAACATGGTGTTACAAAAGGTAGATTGTGCAGAGAAACCTGATCTGGACGTCAGTAAGGCTTTTGATACAGTTCCACATGGGAAACTATTTGTTAAATTGGAGACTATGGGGATTAATATGAGAACCGAAAGGTCAATAAAGAATTGGTTAAAGGGGAGTCTACAAGGGGGTCATATTGAAGGGTGAGTTGTCAGGCTGGTGGGAGTTACTAGTGCAGTTCCTCGGATCAGTCTTGGGACCAATCTTACTCAACACTTTTATTAGTGATCTTGGCACAAGAAGTGGGAGTGGGACACAGAGCAGGGAGGGATTGCCAATACGGAGGAGGACAGGAAAATCATACAAGAAAAGCTGCATGTCCTTGAAAGCTGGAGTAATTGAAATGGGATGAAAATCAATAGTGAACAAATTCGACTTGTTAGTCCCCAAGTGCAAAATTTTGCAATAAGCTGGGGGTTTGTCAATTGGAAGTGACAGAGGAGGAGACTGGTTGATCACAGGATAATTATGAGCTGCCAATGTGATGCAGCCGTGAAATGGGTTAATGCAGTCCTAGGATACATCAGGTGAGGGATTTCCAGCAGACACATAGAATCATAGATTATTAGGGTTGGAAGGGACCTCAGTAGATCATCTAGTCCAACCCCCTGCTCAAAGCAGGACCAATCCCCTGACAGATTTTTGCCCTAGATCCCTAAATGGCCCCCTCAAGGATTGAACTCACAACCCTGGGTTTAGCAGGCCAGTGCTAAAACCACTGAGCTATACATGAAAGGGTCAGTACTGTTATACAAGGCACCGATGAGACCTCATCTGACATACACCTCTACCTTCTGCCCTTAAAGTCTGTGAGTCTATAAGCTGTGCTTTTTGTTGCACAGACACTGATGGAGATCAGGGCCCCATCGTGCAGCACATGGCAGAGAACCTGACTGAGATCAGCAGCCCCATTCTGCTGGGCACTGCACAGACAGAGAGGGACAGTCCTTGCCCCAAAGAGATCACAATCCAAGTAAACAATGGGGAGGAGGAAAACAGAGAGGGGCTGTGACTTCCCCAAGGTCACCAAGCAGGTCAGGGACAGAGCCAGGAACAGATCCCGTTAATGCCAGAGCCACATCACCCGCAGCTTGGAAAGGTCCCCAGACCCCACTATATTAGGCTGCAGGAAGAGGTGGTTTGTCCATGGATGCACAGGCTGTCTTGGCAGGCAGCTCAACTGTGGTCCCTGCACACAGCTGGGTGTGTGGGTCATGGGTCAGGAGAAGTCAGTGTCCAGCCCTGTGGGGCTGTGCTCCTGGCTCATACCTCCAGCACTCACTGCTGCCCCTCCCTTACCAGCTGCACTGTTCAGCCAGCCCCAGGCCTCTGTGAGGTCACTGCCCCCCCTCCCCTATCCCCTGCAAGCCTTCAAATAGGGACATAGTGCACCAGAGCCAGAGTGCACTAGTGTAAATTCTGTCTGTACTAAGGGTTTGCACCAGTGCCTAAAACACCAGGGTGGCAGAGATCTTCAGTGCCCAAAACAGCAGTATGGTGGCACTAGAACTGGGACCTAGTTCTAGCTCCATCACGGACAGTCTGGGTGACCTTGGATACGTCAATGTTTCTCCTTCCAACTTCAGTCTCTTTACCCAGCTGTCACTCACTGGGGTGGTCTCTCTCTCCAGAGCTGCTCACCACTACAGTCTGTGTGGGTGTCCCCAGAGCTAAGGCAGGTCAGCTCGGGAATAGTCTTACAAGGGGGCTGGGGAGTCTCTGTCCCTGGAAGATTTTAAGAACAGGTAGGACAAAGCTCTGTCAGAGACAATCTACATACACTTGTCCTGCTTCGGCAGAAGGAGCTGGACATGACAACATCTTGAGGTCCTGTCCAGCTCTACATTGCTATGATGTTATGCAATATAGATACGTATAAAACAACATGATGAAACCAAATGAAAACATGGTGTCAGGCAATTCAAAAAACAAAACAAAAAACTACACTGCACAGCATAAAATGACACAATACTAAGGAGAAGAAAGCAACACAATGCAAACTAACACACCTTAGAACAAAAGTACACAATGCAAAAGAGCTCAACTCAAACCAACATAACACAGACACCAAACCAGCTGAGGCAAAATAACGCATCATAAAACTATGCAACACAGCATTGTGCATCATAGTTCCAAAAGGCAACAGGCAAAACAGCTCAGCGTAGAACAGGACACAGCACAAAAGAGAATTCTTTCAATTAGGCCTGGAAGGGATCTTGAGAGGGCGTCTACTCCAGCCCCCTGTGCTGAGGCAGGACCAAGTATCCCTAGACATTCCCAGACTGGTGTATCTCTAACCTGGTCTTAAAAACCTCCAGTGAAGGAAATTCCACAGTCTCCCTTGGAAGCCAATGCAAGGCAAACACAGGCCAAACAATGCTGCACACACACACGCTGGGCTTGGGTTTAAGGGGAGAGGCAAGAATTCAAACAATCTAGGTTCTGCCCCAAATTCTCCATGCAAACTTGAGCAAATTACTTCAGCTCTCTGAGCTTCAGTTTCCCCATCTGTAAAATGGAGTCGCCTCCCACCATTGGCCTATTTAGCCTTTGAGCTTTTTGTGGCAAGGCCTCTGTCCCTGTGGGCATGTCAAGACTGCAGTCAGACACCGGCGGCTGGCCCGTGCCCGCTGACTTGGGCTCACACGGCTCAGGCTGTGGGGCTGTTTAATTGTGGTGTCCATGTTCCGGCTGGGGCTGCAGCCCAAGGTCTGGCACCCTCCCACCTCGCAAGGTCCTACAGCCTGGCCCCAGCCCGAGGCCAGACATCTACACTGCAATTAAACAGCCCCTTCACCTGAGAACTGTGAGCCTGAGTCACCTGGCATGGGCCAACTGGGGGGTTTTAGTGGCAGGGTAGAGATACCCTTGGTGTCTGTTCAGCACCTGTCACAATGGGGACCCTGATCTTGGTGTCTGAGCAGAGCCCTGTGCAACAGGGGCCTGACCTCAGTCGGTGACTCTGCAACTCCCGGCATTACAGGATCCCGGATTTTGTTTAGGGCCCCTGCAGCAACTGGTAAAATGTGGGGGCAGGATCTCTGTCAGGGTCTGTGCAGTGCCCAGTACAGTGGTGGGGCATGATCTGGGTTGGGGTCAGTGCAGTGCCAGACTCAACGGGGACACAGATCTCAGTCGAGGTCTCTAAAGTGCCCAGCACAATGGATGCAGCAGTTTAGGTCACAGTCGTGCACCGCCTGGCTTAAAGGGGGCCGTGATCTCGGTCTAGGCCTCAGTTTTACCTGGCACAACAGTGGGGTCTGATCTCACCTGGGGTCTCTGCAGCGCCTGGCAGAACAGGGCCCACTCACCTGTCTCTCTGCAGTGCCTGGAGAACAGGGCCACGCTCAGTACGATAAGAGTCCTGATCTCAGTCACACACCTGGAGAGAAAAGTGGGAAGATTTTTGAGAATTCGATATCAGTATTTCAGAACTGAGGAGAAAATGGGGCACAAACAATATATTTGCTAATGTGAGACAGAAGCACCAACATCTGGAAGACTTGACATCAGCATTTAACAGTTCAAGAGAACGGAGGGGAAATTGGAGGGGATTATACAGGGATATTCAATCAACAACAGAATGAGATGGATTCTTCTTGCCTCACACTCACAGGGCCAGCAGGTGCTGGGGAGTAGCTGGGACTGGAAAACCTGGGGCTGGGCCGTCTCCATGGGGGACACTTGCTCCTCCCTCCCCTTCCTGGCCCTTCCCAGGCCCCGTTGCCAGCAGAGAGTGGCCCCCCCAGCGCAGCCCAGAGGTGTCCCTGTCTCAGGGCCCCCAGCCTCTGCCCATTCACCCTCTGCCCAGCTCAGGAATCACTGGGAACCATTTCCCACCCGCACAAGGACAAATCCCTGCAGGTGGAAATGGGGAAACCCCAAACCTGAGACCTGAACTGGCCACTGGCGAAGGGGAGAAAAATGGGGCACAATCGGGGCAGGGAACTTCTCAGGGGTTGGGGAGGGGGTCACCCTGGGCGCTGCTCGTGGCTCTCTAGGAGAAAGGGGGCAGGACGGGGAGGAGGGGGTCCCCACGGGAGGGGCAGCGGTAAATCCGAGGATCTCAGCCCCCTTTCCCTCCCCGCTCCTCGGGGTCACCTGCCCCCGGCCATTTCCCGCCCCCCCCGGTCTCAGCCCCGCCCGGTCTCACCCCAGCCCCGCCCGGCCCCACGCAGGGACCCCAGTGGGGCCGGGCCCTCCCCGGCACCCCGCGGGGCCCCAGGGCAGAGCCTGGCCGGGCCCGGGGGCGCTGGGCTCCTGCGGGGCAGCAGCCCGAGCCCCCGCGGGCGCTGCCCCCGGGAGCAGATCCCGGCGCTGCGAGATGCCGGGTCCCCCCCGGGCCCTGGGGCAGAGTCACCGCCCGGCCCCGCCCCCGGGGCTCGCTCCGGGACCTGGAGGCTGCAGCTCCGCAGCGGGGCGGGCGGAGCCCAGGCCGGGCACGGGGGGGGTTAATGAAGGGCTCTCCCGCCGCGATCTGCGCATGCCCAGAGCTCCAACGGCACCAACCCTTCTCCGGCCTGGGAGAGGCTCCAACGGCCCCGCGCGAGCCAGGCAGAGCCGCAGCGGCTCGCGCGCGTTTGCAGATCGGTTTGGTCTCTCCATCAACGTCACTTCCGGTCCAGGGAGCATCAGGAACTACATCTCCCAGCCTGCCCCGGGATCGCGTCCGCTCTCTCCGCAGCCCAGGGAAGGGAGGGTTCCAGCAGCTGTTACTGCGCATGCTCCGTGCGAGCCCCGCTGGGGCCGGGAGAACAAAGCTGCTGCTGCTGCTTCCGCGTGAGCCGGGCCCGGGCTGAGCCGCTGCTGCTCCCCGGGGGGGTCTGTGCGGGGGGGCCCGGCCGGGGGGGGTGTCTCCAGCTGGGCCCCGCCCCCCGGGCCGCCCCGGGCTCTGCCCCCCCCAGCCCCGCCCGGGGCCCCCGGGGGGTGAGAGACCCGGGGCGCTGGGGGCGGGCACGTGACGCTGCCCCGGGAACCCGGGAAAGCCTCGAGCCGCCTCGGCCCCAGCGGAGCCGCAGCAGGATCCGCCCCCGCTGGGATGGGGGCCCGGGGCCGGCGGGGCGGTGCATTAAATTGCTGTCAATAGCGCTGTGCTACTCCGGGGCACTGCGCATGCTCAGTAGCATCTGCTGAAGCCGCTGCCCTTCCCCCCTGCCCGTATCAGACGGAACGTTCCGCCGGGCGATGGCGGCGGGCTGGGACGGGGCGAGGGAGCAACAGGGGGCGGGGGCTGAGCAGGGAATTGATGGTGGGGGGAGTCAGGCAGGTGGGGGTGGGGCTGGGGGGGGCTAAAGGGAAGATCCGGGCGGGGGGGGGGCACTGGAGTTGAGCTGGGGGGCGCAGGGGGGGAAGGTCATTGGGGCGGGAAATATGAATTGGTTTGTGCAGCCAGGAAATTCCCGTGTGGGGGGGCGGAGGGGAGTTCACTGAATCCTGCCCTGTTTGTGCCCCGTCCTCCCACCTACAAAGTCTCTCCAGCTTTTCCCCTCTTCCCCCTGGTCTCTCTGTATTTCTCAAGTGTCAATTCAAAATCTCTCCAATGGGGCAGTTTTCCCCACCCATTTTATCTGCAGTGATTTGTCCTCATTTAGGTGGGAAATTGTTGCCCTGAGTCATTCCCCAGCACATGGCTGCCCCTGGAATGGGGATGGGAAGAGGAGCCCGTTTTCATCCCCACCTTGGCAGAGAAGAGCACGTGTCCCCCATGGAGACTGTCCAGACCCCATTTCCCAATCCCACCACTGCCCCCAAACTACCAACACAGTTTCCCCCAGCCCTCAGTTGCCAATCACCTGCCCGTCCCCCACTTCTGCCCCCTTCCTTTATCCAGGGAGCCTTCCAGCTCCCCCTCCCCCCTTAAATCAGCTCCTCACAGGGCTCCCTAGAAAGGAAGGAGAAAACTCGAAAGAGGTTCCTGCTGGCGCTCTTAAAAAGCCCGAATACTCCCTCAGTCCTCAGAGAGAGACCTGGAGAAGGAGACTTGCTGAAGCAAAGCCACAGGGGTCTCTGAGGTTTCCCTGGCCCCTCGCCCCTGTCCTGCCTGGCTGATGTCAGCATCTCTCTGTGAGGTCACCACCTCCCCACCACCTTGGACCAATAGGCTGAGGTCCTGCCAAAGGCCTTTGTGATGTCACTGCCGCACCCCTCCCTCGCTGTGCCAATGTCCTGCCCTGGCCAGGCACTTTGGAGGTTTGAGCTACTCCCTGTGGATCACCCCACTCAAGGAGCTTTTCTGCAGAGCATCCTCAGATGTCTGAGCACACGAGTGCCATGGCAACGAACTGACACACATGACACCAAAATGAGATCATTAATATACTAACCTAGAAGAGAAGGACAATGCAGCATTAGTAGGGGAGAAACCCCTACTGAACATGCATTACACCTGGCAGCGTCAGCAGAACATATCGGCTACACAACTAAAGAAAGGGATCTGCACGTTGCTGTAGACCCTAATGAAGATCACACCCCACCACTGTACTGGGCACTGCACAGAACCTGACAGAGATCCTGGCCCCACATTTTGCCAGATACTGCAGGGGCCCTAAACAAAATCAGGGATCCTGTAATGCTGGGAGTTGCAGAGCCCCCAACTGAGCTCAGGCTCCCCTGTTGGTCAGGACTCTGCACACTGACCAAGATCAGGGTCCCCATTGTAACAGGTGTTGAACAGACACCAAGGGTATCTTTACCCTGCTATTAAAACCCCCCAGCTGGCCCATGCCAGGTGACTCAGGCTCATAGGGCTCAGGCGAAGGGGCTGTTTAATTGCAGTGTAGATGTCTGGGCTCGGGCTGGGGCCAGGCTGTAGAACCCTGCGAGGTGGGAGGGTGCCAGACCTTGGGCTGCAGCCCCAGCTGGAACATGGACACCACAATTAAACTGCCCCACAGCCTGAGCCGTATGAGCCCAAGTCAGTGGGCACGGGCCAGCCGCCAGTATCTAACAAGTTTGCATGGAGAATTTGGGGCAAAACTGGGAACTGAACCCAGATTGTTTGAATTCTTGCCTCTCCCCTTAACCCCAGGCCCAGCGTGTGTGTGTGCAGCGTTGTTTTGGTCTGTGTTTGCCTTGCATTGGCTTCCAAGGGAGACTGTGGAATTTCCTTCATTGGAGGTTTTTAAGACCAGGTTAGAGATACACCAGTCTGGGAATGTCTAGGGATACTTGGTCCTGCCTCAGCACAGGCGGCTGGAGTAGACGCCCTCTCAAGATCCCTTCCAGGCCTACACTGAAATAATTCTCTTTTGTGCTGTGTCCTGTTCTACGCTGAGCTGTTTTGCATGGTGCCATTTGGAACTGTGATCGCACCATGTTGTGGAGCAGTTTTACGGTGAATTGTTTTGCCTCGGCATGTTTGGTGCCTGTGTTGTGCTGGTTTGAGATGAGCTCTTTTTTTTTTTTTTTTCATTGTGTAATATTGTCCTAGGGTGTGTTAGTTTGCATCGTGTTTTCTTTTCCTCTGTATTGTCATTTTATGCTGTGGCTTTTGTTGTTTGTTTTTTCTTTTTTTTCCCTGAGTTTCCTGACATTATGTTGTGGTGGGTTTTACTCTGGATGTTGTGTTTTGTACGTATATATCGCATGGCATCCTAGAAATGTAGTGCTGGACAGAACCTCAAGATGTCATCAAGTCCAGCTCTCTCTGCCGAGGCAGGACCAAGTATCTGTAGATTGTCTCTGACAGAGCTTTGTCCTATTTGTTCTTAAAAACTTCCAGGGAAAGAGACTCCCCAGCCTCCCTTGTAAGACTATTCCAGAGCTGACCTGCCTTAGCTCTGGGGACACCCACACAGACTGTAGTGGTGAGCAGCTCTGGGGAGAGAGGGGACCCCAGTGAGTGGGCAGCTGGGGAAAGAGACTAAAGTTGGGAGGAGAAACATTGACGTGGCCAAGGTCACCCAGGCTGTCTGTGACCGAGCTAGAAATAGGTTCTAGTGTCACCGCACTGCTATTTTGGCACTGAAGGTCTCTGCCACCCTGGTGTTTTAGGCACTGGTGCAAACCCTTAGTGTAGACAGAAGTTACACTAGTGCACTCTGATTGGTACTGGTGCACCATGTCCCAGTTTGAAGGTTTGAGGTGGTGAAGGCGGGGGGAAGTGACCTCACAGAGGCCTGGGGCTGGCTGACCAGTGCAGCTGGGAAGGGAGGGGCAGCAGTGAGTGCTGGAGGTATGAGCCAGGAGCGCAGCCCCACAGGGCTGGACACTGACTTCTCCTGACCCAGGGGACACCCCCTAGCGAGGTGGTTTGTCCAGGGATGCACAGGCTGTCTTGGCAGGACAGCTCAGCTGCAGTCCCTGCACACCTCTTCCTGCAGCCTAATACAGTGTGCTCGGGGGCCTTTCCAAGCTGCGGGTGACGGGGCTGTGGAGTTAACAGGGTCTGTTCCTGGCTCTGTCACAGGATTGCATTATGTTTTGAAACAGGCATTTAAACTATGGGTTTTTTATTGTTTTGGGGGGGTAATGAAGTGAACTATGCACATTACTTGCAGTTGTACTCTTTCTTCTCATCTGTCAGGTTTTCTTGATTGGTTCCTTCTGTAATGCAGGGTATACGTGCCCACCTCTTGCAAGAATCACACTGGACCTTTGATAAGTAACAATTAAGAAATGAAATCACAGAAGTTATAATGTTACACATACTTTGCATTCACTCATGCTGTTCCTTCCACATGGGAGCGTTACCTAATATATGACTATCAGCATGAAGAAAATGATTACTGTTGTGGAATTTTTACAGGAATTATGATCCTTAGCCAGTTTATGGCATATATTTTTCATTCAATCCTACATTTCTTACCATTATGCAATCCTCAATTTCTTTTTCACAGTTGATAAAGTTGCAGTATATGCAGTAGTCCTCCACGCTTTCTTAAAAATAATTATAGTGTTATGAAATGATGAATATAATACAACCAACTCTGAAAATGCAAACCTTAATTTATTACTTGTCAATATTTTAATGCAGTCAATGGTTTGAACTTTTTTTTTCTTTTTTTGGAATCATATTTTCTCAAATTTTTACTTTACTGCACCTGTATCTAAAAATGCAAATTTCATTCAACTGGTCGATCAATAGCAATCATTCACCCCATTCAAATTTTTGAGTACTTAGAGATATTATTGATTCACAGTCACCATTATAGAACCAAACCTATGAGATATTCCATTTTAGGGGTATTAAAATAACTGTCTACTATGTGACAAAGTTCCACTCTTCATGTTATCTTCACATGTGCCCAATGAGTCCACAAGACATGGAAGAAAGTAATTACCTGACTCCTTCATTAGAAGAATTGCTATATGTCTTCTAAACGCAGTATTAGCCTCTTGTGTTGTTTCTACCGCACTGATGTCTTTGTGCTGCAAATACGTTTCTGCAACCTAACAACACAGATATTTAGAATACACATAAGTACCAGAGGTGAAAGTGGGCCGGTCCAGTGTACCGGTAAGAACTGTCCACTGGTTCCTTCCCGTACATGGCTGACATGACACTTCCGCTGTGGCAGTGCTTTATGCTTTAACGGTGCTGCCCCTTTATCCCATCTCCCCGCATCAGCGGCCCAGCCATAGGGTCCGACAATGCTGTTGAATGCTCCTGGCAGGGCTGCCTACAGTGGGGAGCGAAAGGGGCTCTGGGTTACAGTGATTTACAAGCACCTGGTGCTCCTGGCCACTGCAGCAGCAGCAGCTGTCAGGAAGGGCTGGCTGGTAGAATCTGGTCCCCAAGCACCGCACCTTCCACTGGAGACCCCATCCTTCTTGGGGCCAGAAGCGCACCCGTACACCCTGGCAAGGACACCGTGCAGTGCCCACTGGTAATCTCTGGCATTTACTTTCAACATGGATAAGTAAACATACATAACCAATATTAATGGCAATTTGGTATTGTGGAAGTAGGGAAAGAATTAACAAGGATTTGAAGGGGATTTTAATGCATGTCAGTCAGTTAGCAAGAGTCAGGCTAGTAGTTAGCAAGAGTCAGGCCACACTGTAACCCTAATGACGTGAGACTTGTAGAAGCGAGGATGGTGTGAGGCGAGAGGGAAAGAACTGTGTAAGGAGTTATTACGACCTTGCAACTGATAACCAAATATGTAGACTGGTGTTTCCTAGAAGTGAGAAAAATAAGATAGCAGGATGGCTTATGTATAAACAAAATGCAGTTGTTGCTCATTATTGTCTGTATTATTGCTTGTTATTGTCTGTAACAAAGGTATAAATGCTTGCTGTAATTGTTTACCTGTTGAGAGACCTGTCCGGGACTGGGGCGACCCTGTGTCCTAGGACACTCTCTCCCTCTATTGTAATTACTGGAGAAATAATAAAGTATTTGATTTTGCTGCACCCAAAGAAAAAGCGAGAACTGAGTTTTTCTCCGACAGTATTCAATAACTTTAAGATGAATGGTCCGCAGTTGTGGCCATCACTTTGTCTGGGTTGCAGAACAATTTTACTGTTCCAATCAGATGAGGATTTACTAGTTAATCGTTTGATAAAGTTTTTGAAATTTTTAGAGAGTACATTAGCAGGTTGCATAAATGAGCTTTGCTTTCCTTTTTTCCCCCCTCTGGTTTCTGGACATAGATAAAAATCCATTCTCTCTCTTTTTAATTAGTAATTGAAATGACTTATTGCTCACATATATACACACTTGTTTTCATATTATTGTCTCACACTTACACAAAGTATCACCTGATTTGCTGTGCCCCATGTTGATGATAATACATTCTCAAACATGCGACATGCTACTGTTTCGTGTCCACATTCTGTGAAGTCTTTCCCCAGAGTCAAGTCACACAAGTTCACTCAAAGTCCATTATTAAGCATATTCAGTAGAAGTGCATGCTGTTTCAATGTTTACTTGTAGCTAACAGGAAGATATTAGTCTCACTATTGTTACATTCCCTTTAAAAAAATTTCAGTGGAACAGTTAATGTCCAATGTAAAAGTAAGTATCTAATAAATCACCTCCAATTCCTCAGGCATGTTCTTTCATATCTGATCTCATCACACAAGGGGTCAATTATTAACAATTCCTTTTTATCATCAAGGCTATCTGTAAGTTTCAATATATTCACAAATTTTATTGATAATGAGATTTTTTCAAAACTTTATACTGATTTATCAACAATCATTATGCAATTAACATATTGTCGTTTGTAATGTCTCAGTAACACACAAGATATAAGCATATTGTGAAATCAATCAGTTCTTTACAGAATGTATTCTTCCAGGATACATGAACAACGTAAAGTGACAGTAGCAATTTTTTATAACATTCACATTCCTCTTTCCTTTGCATGCACTGAACTCACTGAAAACCCGCAACAAGGAAAATTATAGTACAATATAAAACATCTTACCGCAATAACCCAATGACCTGGTGTGTGGTAAGGAAGCAATAATATATCATTTTGAAGTAATTCACTGTTTATTTAAAAAATTAGAAATTCAATTATAGTTTCCAGTGAAGCAAACCATGAAATATACATTATACTGTATTTCCCAAATTCATTACATGTATTACTATTAGACTACTCCTCCACATCAAACATACCACTACATTTGCTGTTTCACACTGTGTTTAACTCACTGAATTAAATTGTGCTTTTCTCATGCTATGTATGAAAGTGTGTTAGCATTCCCACTCCCAGCCCTATGCATGCTGGCTTGGGAATATCACTACTGTAGTGTCAGCTTTTAAGAGAGCTTCACATGCAGAGCCGTAACTAGGGATTTTTGCACACAAGGCAAGGAACAGAGGCAGCATGTCCGGCTCTTCCCTATTGGAGGGAAGGATCCACCAACGAATTTCTGCAAAAGAGCCATATGTGCCACCCCTCTCCATTGCTGACGACCAGCGGCAACTCGGCAACAAGTCCCCCAGTCCCTCTCAGAGGGAAGGACTTGCTGCCGAATTGCCGCTGAAGGAGAGACTTTCTGAGCCCCTCACTTTCCGTGCCCGAGGCAAGTGCCTCGCTCGCCTTGCTCTTGTTACGGCAATGTTCACATGCACCATGTCTAGTATTACGGTAAGTTAAAACAAGGTACAGTACATTGGGACATTAATGCTCTATTACAGTGTTTGCATTAGCATATTAAAAGCTATAACACTGAACAGACTAGTTAGGGCCGGCTGTAGGAAGTTTGGGGCCCACCCAATTCAAACATTTTCGGCGGGGCCCCAGCAGGGATGACTTTTTAAAAAAGGAAAACAAGGTTTAAAAAAAGCCTTTCCTTTCTTAGCAACCGGTTCCCTATAAAAAGTTCTGATGTAAGGGATGTGCCAGAGTATGTATTTTTGGTACCAATAGGGTTACCATAAGTCCATATTTAAAAATTCCTCCCGGACAGCAATTCAAGAATCAAAAAGTCTGACATGTCTGGGAAAATACGGCTGTATGTTAACCCTACCTACAGTTCTTTTTTACAAAGATGGGCCTGAACTAGAAATGACTCCGCTTCATGTGTGTGGGTCCCCGCCACTCCCTGGGAGTGTGCTAGGGTGACCACATGTCCCGATTTTATAGAGACAGTCCCAATTTTGGGGTCTCTTTCTTATATAGGATCCTATTAACCTCCACCCCATCCCGATGTTTCACACTTGCTATCTTGTCACCCCAGGGTGTGCACATGTGTGGGTCCACCTGCTCTCTTCTCCCATCATTGAAGCAGGTATGCAGGGTTACTGCCCAAGGAATTGCAAGGCACCAGTGGACATGGGGCTGGCTGCAGGCAGGGCAAGGGGTGCAGCAATGGCTGGAGACGGGGGTGTGGGGTGGGGTGGGCTGGCTGGCTTCAAGCAGGGCCATAGGGGGGTGCGGCATAGATTTGCAGTGCTGAAGACAGAGAAGTGCAGGAATGGCTGGCTTCAGGCAGGGGGGGTGCAGCAGGGGTTGGCTGGAGACAGGGCAGGGAGTGGTTGGCTGGAGACAGGGCAGGGGGTGTGGGTACAGGGGGTACAGACCACCCCGTATGGTAAGTGCTCCCTCCCCCTCCTCTCTCCCCCACCAGGGTAGCAGCAGCCGCCTGGGGCTCCCCTGCTTCCACAGCCCTGGCCATGTACACAGCTGCCGGAGCCCTGGGGAGGCGGGCTCCAGGGGCTATTTAAAGGACTGGGGCGATAGAAGCAACGGGAGCCACAGACTTTTAAGTAGCCCACAGATCCCCACAGCCCTACCCCAGGGCTCCAGCAGTGTGGCTGTGGTGGCAATTTAAAGGGCCCCCAGGCCCTTTAAATTGTCCCCTGGAGAAGCTGGGCCACCCTGGTACAGTGCACCAGGGTACAGTGCACCAGGGTACAGTGCACCAGGGTACAGTGCACCGACTCTTGCCAATACACCTGCCAGTATATCCAGGACATTAGTAGCACACTTTTCCCCCACCAATACCTAGTAGTTGCACTGTCTTCTCCCATAGCTATGTACGTTGCAGCTTTATTGTTAAAACTAAATTGGGAAGAAAGACAACTGATTCAGAACTTGTTTAATGGTTACTTTATTGCTAAAGGGTGTAGTGGGGTGTAGACTTGGAGAGAGAAAGGTTTCTATGATGTAGGCAAGATCAAGTATTTTATCCAAAACCAGAATACGAATGGTGCTGGTCTTCTTGGTGTCTGACCTTGAGCTATTGTCAAAAGTTTTCCTTATATTTTAGTTGAGGATTCCATTGATAAAGGGATTGGCCTCCAATACCTGGTTGTAGGACTCTTCCACGGTGTATTCTTCTTCTTGGGTTGCCCGGTCCTAATTATATTAAAGCATGTACTTTAGTCTTTGTTATTATCTGTTAAAACTCAGTAGCTTTTTATGAAGGCAGGAGTAAGATAAAAGTAGCTGCAATAGTTTCATACTTAACTAACACTGAAAATGTACATAATTTAAATCAGACTCCTAATCTTAATTTTTGCTTTATAAATAAATCCATAAGAAACGTATGTTGGGAAACTGCTATAGGGAAGTGCACTTCTCCTATATAGGTCAAAAGGATCCTATCTGTCTGAAACTGGCTGCTCTTTCTTTCTTTGATCTGCAGAGTGACTGATGCTTTTCAGACATCAGTTGTGGGTACAGGAGGGTTTCATCTCTTGGGACCAGCTACTGTTCTCCTTTCTTGTTGTACTGATAGTGGGTGGGTGTGTCTCACCTTTCTTTAAAATCACATATGCTAGGGACAGTCTTGTCCTCTTCTCCTCTCCTGATGTCAGTGTAGATGCAGGCAGTGCAAAATGTACTACAGTCATATAGTATTTCAAATGCAAAGCTGCATTTAAATGATCTGAGGTTTGAAGAACAATGTGGAACTCGCTGTTTTACGGGATGGCTCGATTTCATTCCTGTAGTAACATAACTGGTGATAGGAAAGCAGGGAGAGAGAGAGGTGTGTGCTCTGCAAGGCTGATGGCCACGGGGCCAATGGGTGTGAGTGGGCTGGGTGGGATCTCAGGAGTCACGTCTCAGGGATCTGCCCCACTCCCCAGCACTGCTCCAGCTCTGAGCTGTCTCCACTGCCTGGGACCTGTGTGGCCCCACCTGCCTCCCCGGGGAAGAGCCACCTGGGACTGGTGCAGAGGCTGGGCCAGTCTCAGCCACTCACAGGGGACAGTGGGGGAGGTGGGAGGCTCATCTGGGTCCTGAGGGAGCCTGGCCCGGGTAGGCTCTGCTCCTGCTCCAGCCTGGCTGCTTCCACCACTCCCAAGGGGCCGGAGTTCTCCTGCCCCAGGACCAGCTTTGGCTGCGCTGCCAGCTCAGCCTGGCAGACACAGTCACCTCCCATCAGGGCCGGCTACTGTGGCTGGGGGTTAGGGTGTGGGAGAGTAGGTCTCTAGTGGGTCTGGGGGGTGCTGGGCACTGGGGGCTTGGTGGGGGTCTCTGGGTGGCACGGCACTGGGCGAAGGGAGTGGGAGGGGCGCCGGGCAGGGGGTTTGTGGGGGTCTCTGGGTGGTGCGGCGCTGGGCATAGGGAGTCGGAGGGGGGCCGGGCTGGGGGTTGGTGGGGTCTCTGGTGCTGCGGCGCTGGGCGTAGGAAGTCGGAGGGGTGCTGGGCAGGCGGTAGCATGGTGCAGCATGGGCCCGCTCCCAAGGGGAAGACGCACGATGGCAGTGCAGGGCTGGGCTGGACAGTGTGGGTCTGGCAGCTCCCGGTTTGTAAACAGGGCCCTTGTACTGGGCTGGGTGGAGTGGGGCTGTCCCTGCCGTGCCATGACCCATCTCCCATTGCCCCCAGCCAGCCCCTCGCTCTGAGGACTCTGCCCTCTGCCCCCATTTCCCCCATGGGGGCCCACAAATATGTTTAGCACCCGGCCCACAAAAGGTTAATCCGGCCCTGTTTGGGGTGCAGGCTGTGGGATGGAGTTGGGGGCGGAGGGTTGCAGGCTATGGGGAGGTTGAGTGAGGGGCAGGCTCTGACCTGGGGCAGGGATCGGGGTGCAGGGGGGGTGCGGACACGTGGGCTCGGGGAGGGAGTTGGGGGCAGGAGGGTGCAAGCTATGGGGAGGTTGAGTAAGGGGTGCAGGATCTGAGCTGGGGCTGGGGGTGCAGGGGGGTGGACACGCGGCTCTGGGAGGAGTTGGGGCGGGAGGGTTGCAGGCTATAGGGAGGTTGAGTGAGGGGTGCAGGCTCTGAGCTGGGGCAGGGGATCGGGTGCAGGGGGCTGCAGACACGCGGGCTCGGGATGGAGTTGGGGGTGGGAGGTGCAGGCTATGGGGAGGTTGAGTGAGGGGTGCAGGCTCTGGGCTGGGGCAGGGATGGGAGTGCAGGGGGTGCGGACACGCGGGCTCTGGGGGAGTTGGGGCGGGAGGGGTGCATGCTATGGGGAGGTTGAGTGAGGGGGCAGGCTCTGAGCTGGGGCAGGGGATGGGGTGCAGACACGTGGGCTCGGGGAGTTGGCAGCTCGGCGCTGTACCAGGGAAGGGGCTGCGGGGTTTCACACGGACACAGACACTTTCCCACAGTCTCGGGCAGGAGGCAGAGCCGGGGCGGGGGTCTGGCCGGTGTGTCCCGCACTCGGGCTCCCGGCCGGATCAGGGGCCGCCCCGCAGCGCTGGCACAGACCGAGCGGCGCTGCGGGGTCGGAGCTCCGACAGGCGGGGGGTGGGGGAGGCCGGTGCCTCGAGCCCCGAACCCGCCTCCACCCCCCGGGCTGACGCTGCAGAACTGAGACAGCCGGTGCCCCCCACAACCCAAACCCCCCCCTGATTTGGGTGACCTGCTGGTAGCTCGTCATATGGGGCCCGTTTCCCTCTACCCCCTCCCTAAACCGGGGTTTTGTCCCCGCACAGGGTCTGGCAGCGTCTCCCCCCTCCCAGCTTAACCCCCACCCCTGATTTTTCCCCTTCAGCCCCTCTCCTGCCGCTACCTGCAGCAGCTTGATCCCCGCCTGGCCAGTAAATTTCTGCCCCGCTTGGACCTTGGCAGCCCCACAGCGATTTGCCCCCTTGCTGTTTTTAACCCCCCCTCCGAAGAGGAGGCAGCAAATCGTAAGTAGAAGTGAGGGCAGTGGCAACAGCAGAGATTACTGGGCATGCTCCGTTCGGGTGCGCATGCTCAGTGCAGCCCAAGTAGCAAATCTGGAGCAGGAGCTGTTTCTGTTGTTACACCGGCTTGCTGCCTAGAACTAAGAGGGAAGGAGAAAACTCAAAAGAGGTTCCTCCTGGCGCTCACGTCTGTGAACCCGAATACTCTCTGTCCTCAAACAGAGACCTGGAGAAGGAGACTTGCTGGAGCAAAGCCACAGGGGTCTCTGAGGTTTCCCTGGCCCCTCGCCCCTGTCCTGCCTGGCTGATGTCAGCATCTCTCTGTGAGGTCACCACCTCCCCACCACCTTGGACCAATAGGCTGAGGTCCTGCCAAAATTCTTTGTGATGTCACTGCCACACCCCTCCCTTGCTGTGCTAATGTCCTGCCCCTGGCCAGGC
Organism: Mauremys reevesii; assembly: GCF_016161935.1. Taxonomy (NCBI): domain Eukaryota; kingdom Metazoa; phylum Chordata; order Testudines; family Geoemydidae; genus Mauremys; species Mauremys reevesii. Next base: position 8,377,409 of record NC_052636.1, on the reverse strand, counting down.
ACTTTTGAGGACTGAGAGAGTATTCATTTGAATTTTCTCCATGTCATCATGCAGGGATAAGGGGAAAAACAAACCTGAAGTTAAAAAAAAATGGTAATTTGTCTGAAATTTCCCAAAAAATCTGAGCTACATTTTGTCAAACAAAACTAATACGCAGTTATTAGATAGAAAACCCATATCACAGAGAGGTAGAAGACACTTTCAATTTAATTTAAAGTGAAATTCCAGACTAGGTTACATCTGATGTCTCAGAATCAGGATGAGAGATTCTCCCATGATCCACTGAAACCTGCTTCACCCAGCGCTTTCTCATGCATCCGACGAAGCGGGTATTCACCCACGAAAGCTCATGCTCCAAAAGTCTGATAGTCTATAAGGTGCCACAGGATTCTTTCCTGCTTTTACAGATCCAGACTAACACGGCTCCCCCTCTGATACCTCTCTCATTAGTGTTATTTACAGGAGTTTTAGCACCTTCATAACGGGAGAAAAACAGCCGACCTTCCCAGAAGCAGCTTTGCCATTGAGGGAAAAGGGATTTGAACGGTGCTTGGGATCCATTTGAAATCCCCTTCCAAGTCTGACACTTTCATCTCCTGCCAGACTGATTCTGATTTAGGATCAAAGACGTGTACAAGCACCATTCCCAAGCATGGACAGCCAAGAACATGACCCCACCAGACACGCTGGGAAGCGAAGGAATACGAAGGGGTGAACTGTGCATGGCTCAGGCACAAGGTAACAGTTCTGGGGTGATGGGGAAGGATGGAATGTCTGAGTCGCCCCATCTCCTTCCAGTGTCACAGAGCCTAAAATGACCCTTATTTCCTGACACTGCTCCAGCTCTTCTTCATATTTAAATATATTTTAAATGAGAAAAAAAGTCAACAAAATAACTGCTGTTCTGCACAATCCAGGGTAATGTGAGAACAACTGGGAATGAGACAATGTCTCCTCAAAGAGGAACTTGACGTCTCTAACACTAACTTTGCACTGGGAGGAGGAGTATAAATGTGAATCTCCAGGTTTGTTTAGAAAAGGAAATGTGATGATGGTTAGCTCAGACAGGAGGAAATGTGCAAGATAACTCCACCGACTATCCATGGCCCATGTCTTTAGTGCAAGAATAGTTCTCTTTTTACATCAGGAAAGTGAACTCAAGCTAGCTAACTCCATGACAACCACAGTGATGAGACCCAGGTAGATTTTATCTCAATGTAGCTGGTTGAAGACACCCCCCATCTCCCCCACCTGGGGTGATGACATTCCTGGTAGAAAGGACACACGCTCCAATGACTCACAGGACAATGGAGTTGATACAAAGGACCACAGGATCCAGCCCAAAGACGGGCGAGCTTCAAAAGTGGGCAACTCATGTATGGGGAGCTGAGGAACTACAGTGTGCAAAAGATGCAAACAGCCTTAACACTCACTACTGTCAACAGAATTAAAGAAAAAATCTCCTGACAGCTCTAGAGAGGGTTTTTATGAAGTTTATCTCCTTTACGAATTCTCTGATGTTTAGAAAGGCCTGAACTATGAGTGAAGCTTTTCCCACACTCGCAGCATTCATATGGTCTCTCTCCAGTGTGGACTCTGTAATGTGTAACAAGGGTTGAGCTCCGAGAGAAGTTTTTCCCACATTCACTGCATTCATAGGGTTTCTCTCCTGTGTGGACTCTCTGGTGAGAGATAAGAGAGAAGAGGTGAGTGAAACTTTTCCTGCACTCACTGCATTCATAGGGTCTCTCCTGTGTGGATCCTCTGATGCACAGTAAGGTGTGAGCTCCGAGAGAAGCTTTTTCCACACTTGCAACATTCATAGGGTCTCTCTCCTGTGTGGACTCTCTGGTGAGAGATAAGGGAGGAGAAGTGACTGAAACTTTTCCCGCACTCACGGCATTCATAAGGTCTCTCTCCTGTGTGGATCCTCTGATGCACAGTAAGGTTTGAGCTCTGAGAGAAGCTTTTCCACACTCGCAACATTCGTAGGGTTTCTCTCCCGTGTGCGTTGTCTGATGAGAGATAAGGGCTGATCTCTGAGTGAAGCTTTTCCCGCACTTGCAGCATTTGTAGGGTCGCTCTTCTGTGTGGATTCTCTGATGAGAGTTAAGGGTATATCTCTGAGTGAAGCTTTTCCCGCACTCACAGCATTCATAGGGTCTTTCTCCTCTGTGTATTCGCTGATGCCTACTAAGGGCTGAGGTACGATTGAAGCTTTTCCCACACTCACAGCATTTGTAAGGTGTCTCTTTCGTGTGGATTATCTCATGTTGAATAAGGGCTGAGCGGTAATGGAAGTTTTTCCCACACTCACTACATGTATTCTCTCGCTTTTCCGTGAGGATTTTCTCCTGGGACGTAGTTTCCTTGAGGTCCCTGTGAGTTCCCTGACAATTAATGGGTTCATCCACTCTCCTCTGAGTGGTTTCCTGCTCTCTCTGGTCTGGGGTAACTTTCACCAGCTTTTCCCTGCTCATGGGGGCTGGACACACTCCCTTTGGCTCTTCGCAGTAATTCCCCATGCGCTTCGGCGAGCTCAGCATCTTCCTGGTGAGGATTCTGCTCCTCGCTCTCCCTCACCACCCCATCACCTGCTAGAAGAGAGGAGAAATCTCAGAATTGGGGATGGAAAGGCAGAGAACAAACCCAAGTAAGTGCTGGAAAGACAGAAAATAAAAATCAGGGACTGAATTCCCCCTAACTCTCCCCCACAGGGGACAGTGGAGGGGATCAATTCTGCTCCCCACCCAGAACCGGCCTTTAGGGGGGGCCGTATGGGTGCCCCACCCAAGGGGGCCGGGCGCAGGGTTTGATTCCCACCTGACCTGCTGCCGAGAGGCTCGCTGGGCTGATGAAAGCGGCACAGGGAGGCAGATAAGCAGCTGCGTGGGAGTGGGATAGACCTGAGCTGCAGGGGAAATTGACGACCAGCCGTCAGAGTCAGGTGACTGCCCGGAGCAGAGGGGCCCTCTCCGCCCTGCTCCACGTGTGCAGGTGCTGCTGTTCCTGTCCCCACCCCCGTTCACCCCTCGTAGTCGCCCGTCCACCTCGACTGGGATCATCCTCCTGACTGCTCTGCGGGGGGAGGTGCTGATTGATGGTGGGGTGTCCCCCTCCCCCCCACCCAGGTACCCGATTTCCACTGAGCCGGGGTGACGGGACAGGGGGAATCTGCATGTGCTGCTGCCTCTCTGGGGCCGGAGCTGCCGGCAGCTGCTTGTGTCTGAACAAGCCTAGTTCAGGCTCCTGACCCTGAGAACTTTCTTAAAGAGACAGCGCGCTCACTCACTCAGGCACAGACTACCTTCACACACACACACACCAGGGCTCCCTGCATCCAGGTCACTTCCCCACATGAGCTGTGCTGAGACATCAGGAGCAGCTGCTCTCCTGCCCTCCCCTTACACAGCCTGCAGGGAAAGTGACCTGGGTGCAGGAAGCCCTGACGTGGCTCCTTGCTCCCCTCTCCCAGCCCCCCAGGGCTGTGTGGGGCAGGGGAGCAGCAGTCCAGTGGGGGAGCGAGCAGCAATGCCAGCTGCTTTGTGCATCCAGGTCAGGTTCCCCACTTGGGTGCAGGGGGGTGCCGGGGTTAGAGGCAAAGGGGGCACAGTGCAGGGGTTGAGGGCACAGGAGAGTGGTGCAGGGGGTAGCAGTGAAGGGCTGCATAGAATCATAAAATATCAGGGTTGGAAGGGACCTCAGGATGCATCTAGTCCACCCTCCTGCTCAAAGTAGGACCAATTCCCAACTAAATCATCCCAGCCAGGGCTTTGTCAAGCCGGGCCTTAAAAACCTCTAAGGAAGGAGACTCCACCTCCCTAGGGAACCCATTCCAGTGTTTCATCACCCTCCTAGTGAAATAGTTCTTCCTAGTATCCAACCTAGTCCTCCCCCACTGCAACTTGAGGTCATTACTCCTTGTTCTGTCATCTGCTACCACTGAGAACAGTCTAGATCCAACCCTCCTTCAGCAGTTGAAAGCAGCGATCAAATCCCTCCTCAGTCTTCTCTTCTGCAGACTAAACAAGCCCAGTTCCCTCAGCCTCTCCTCATAAGTCATGTGCTCCAGCCCACTAATCATTTTTCGTTGCCCTCTGCTGGACTCTTTCCAATTTTTCCACATCCTTCTTGTAGTGTGGGGCCCAAAACTGGACACAGTACTCCAGATGAGGCCTCACCAGTGCTGAGTAGAGGGGAACGATCACGTCTCTCGATCTGCTGGCAATGCCCCTATTTATACAGCCCAAAATGCCGTTAGCCTTCTTGGCAACAAGGGCAACTGCTGACTCATATCCAGCTTCTCATCCACTGTAACCCCTAGGTCCTTTTCTGCAGAACTGCTGCCCAGCCATTCGGTCCCTAGTCTGTAGCAGTGAATGGGATTCTTCTGCCCTAAGTGCTGGACTCTGCACTTGTCCTTGTTGAACCTCATCAGGTTTCTTTTGGCCCAATCCTCTAATTTGTCTAGGTCCCTCTGTATCCTATCCCTACCCTCCAGCGTATCTACCACTCTTCCCAGTTTAGTGTCATCTGCAAACTTGCTGACAGTGCAGTCCACGCCATCCTCCAGATCATTCATGATTGCGGCACAGGAGTGGAGTGCAAGGGCTGGGGTGAAGGGGGCACAGCGCAGGGGTTAGGGGCTCAGGAGGGGGCAGGTGTTGGGGTGCACGAGGGGGGCAGAGGTTAGGGATTAGGGGGTGCAGGAGGGGGAGCAGGCATTTGGGGGTGCAGGAGGGGGAGCAGGCATTTGGGGGTGCAGGAGGGGGAGCAGGCATTTGGGGCAAAGGGACACAGTGCAGAGGTTTGGGGGAAGGGAACGTGGGTTGCCTAGGGAGCCCATGGGAGCCAGGGGCACCAAAATGCAAGTTCGCCCCAGGTGCCATTTCCCCAAGGCCGGCCCTGCCCACATCCCATCCAAACACTCAGTAGGAAGGGAGGGAGCTCCAGCCAAGGTGTCAATCATCATCTGTAGGAAGCCAGGAGTGAGAGCTGCTGGGGACTGTCCTGAGCTCACAGAGTCTGTGTGGGGAATCCCAGCGGGTTCTCTCAGGCACTTACAGTTTCTGGGTTGGTTTAATGTTTCCTCACCTGTGCAGGGACTTCCCAGGATCTCGCTTTCCACTGAAACAGGGAGAGCCAGGACCCACGGCTCTTCCCCTCCTTCCAGCTGGAAGATCACAGAGGGTTGGGAAACTGGAAACCCTGCTCAAGGGAAAGAAAACAAAGGAGATCAGGGGAATTCATAGGCCATCTATCATCATAAAAAACATTCTATTAGTTTAACCCCAGTCCATTTTAAACAATAAAATCGCAGGGCCAGCTCCCCAGGTGCTCAAAGGTGCAGAACACTCTGCTTAGGAGGGATTTAACTATCCCCTTCTTCGCGGGAAACACACATAGCCAGACACTCATTATCAAAGTGGCTCCTAAAAAACAGAGACTGGAACTGCATTTCCCAGAAAGTGAAGACTCCAGACAGAGGGCAAGTGTCCCTGGCACTGCTTCTTGCTGACAGACAGGTCCAGAGCCAAAGAGAGAGTCCAGGGGAAGCTGGGAACAGGAAGCATGGGCTGGGGGGGTTCAGTGGAGTAAGGACCAGGAAGGGCAGGGATATCACTGAAGGCAGGATCTCAGCAGCATTAGATGTCAGGAAAGCACATCCTGCGGCATTAGGGAACCTAGCGAGTCAGATATAAAGGGAGGGAGCATAAAAACCACTGTGTGTGGAGAAAGTTGGCAAATTAGATGGTGTAGTTCAAGAGCCACAGCCCAATTCTTCTGCCAAAGGAGAATGTGAAAAATAAGAATCAGGCCACGTGACTTCAGGAGGGACAAATTCGAAGATCCAAAGAACATGCAGAGAAGAGAGACGGCAGCTCTTGCAGGTGGGGATGGAAAAGGAAGAGTCTCCGTGGTTCATGGAGCCAATTAGTTCGTTTTATCATTCATTGATCATTGTTATGGTGATCTCATATGTTATTTCAGATGTAGTCACTGTGTACGAAATAGATTTAAGTTGTAGGTATAGACAGAAGTAAGACAGGTAGAGCCCTGCATGGATACAAAATTTATATCTGCATCCGATCTGCGATCCGCAAAAATGGTCCATGGATATCTGCAGATTTTCAGAGCTCTAGGAACAAAATTTGTACCCGCAGCCGATCCACACAAATGGTCTGAATTCTCCACCAGGAGACGTGATCAAAGCAAAGGGCTAAGGCAATGAATCCTAAAATCTTCTAATATAGGCTGGAAGGGACCTCAAGAAGTCATCTAATCCATTCCCATCGCCCTGCGGCAGGATCAGGTGTAAATATGCCAGAAGTTTGTCTGACCTGTTCTTAAAACCCTCCTGGGACAAGAATTCCACAACCCCTCTCTTTGTAATCCATTCCAGCACTTCCCTATCCTTATCGCTGAAAAGGTTTTTGTATTACCCACCCTCAACCTCCCTTGCAGCAGATCAAGCCAATTACTTCTCCTCCTACCTTCAGTGGACGTGATGAACAGTTAATCACTGCTCTCTTATAACGACCCTTGACATATTTGAAGACTGTTCTCAGTTCCCCACTCACTCTTTTCTCAAAACTAAACATGCCCAGTTCTTTCAACCTTCCCTCATAAGTCATGTTCGAGGACCAGGAGGGCGCTTTTTCCTTCTGAATGGAGATGCGCAAGGTGAGGTCAGAGAAAAGGATGTTGGAGTAACTGAGACAGGAGAGGATGACTAAGAGCTCTAGCTGCGCGGATAGATAGGAAAGGCCAATTGTTAAGGATGTTACGCAAAGAGAAAATGCAAGATGTAGGCACAGCCTGGATAGGAGGCCCCAGAGGGAGCTCCGTGACAAAGGTATTGCACAGTTATGGGCCTGAGTGACAGGCAGCACAATGGTGCTGTCTGCGGCGGTAGAGAAAGAAGGTGGGGGGAGGGCTTGGGGGAAATATTAAGAGCTTTGATTCAGCTGTTGATCTTTAGCTGATGGCTGGACATCAGTGAGGAGATGAGAGAGAGGGGCTGAGATTTCAGTTGCAACAGAAGGAGACAGGCCAGGAGCAGAGAGGCAGAACTGGGAGTTAGGAGCACAGAGATGGTAGCTGAATGTGTGTGTGTGCGGATGAGATTCCTCAGAAATAAGGTGCAGAGGAAGAAAAGAAGAGGCCCGAGGACAGAGCCCCGTGGAACCCAAACAGAAGGCTGGAACGGGGGTCAGCCGGCTCATTCTAAAGACACTCTAATGCAGCGACTGGAGGAGGAGGAGGATGTGACTCATCATGGACCTCTTGATGCCACCTGGCAGAGGGCACAGGGTGCCTAATGTTTTACTAGGATCCCACAGACCAGGTACATGCATATTCGTTCACCCAAAGGTGGCGTGTCAGGTATCTGTCGAAGAACTAGTTAGGTAGGTCTTAGGTATCTCTTAAAAGCTTTGCCAGTCCAGCTCTATTGTTTAAGGCTGTGAAAAAGTGCCCACACGCATGCGCACACACGCACCCCATCCAACATGGCTCTGCTGGCCAAAGCTCAATTACAGACACAGCTATAGCGGCAAAAGCATCCATTTTTTAAAACAGGAAACTAAATGCTCATAAGCTACATTAATGCAGAGTTAAGGTTGCCCAGTGCTGTCTCCTGCCTTGCACCATATGGACGGTGAGTAAACTTAAACCTCTGCAGACCAGGAAGTGAAAAGTTAATGTAAACTTTCCCCCAACCCTTAACCCTGTAGCTGGCCAGAACCAGTGAGAATGGTTCTGCGTGGGCGTGCAAAGGTTAACCAACTGCCACAGGGACTCAGGTATTCAGCTCAATGCAGCAGTAACGGGATGAATTCTATGGTCTGTGGTATAAAGGACGTCAGAGTAGATAACCTAATAGTCACATCTGGCCTTCAAAGCTATGAACCTATAATCGATCCGAGGAAAGACTAAGACATTGTCTGTGCTGTGCTCACAGGTGGGAATCCCAGCATCTATCCGTATGCCTCCAGCTGTGTGCACTGGGCCAGCTGTAGCTGTGACTGGCTGATGGAGGGATGGGTTGCAGCAGCTGGGCAGAGCTGTGCCTGTGCTATGCAGAGAGGTGCATGTGAAACTTGGAGGGCAATTCTGCCTCATTTCCGTGCTGAGTGTTGTAGGCTTTGTCAGCAAAGGTGTCCAAGGGTGTGTTCTTGCCATGGGGGTTGTCAGCACCCTGGTGGTGTATGTTCGAGTGACCTGTGGGGCTTAGTGAGGGGTAAGTGAAGGCAGTGACTCACAAGGAAAACTCAGGTTGAGGGCAAGGGGGTAGTAACACTGTGCAAGTCTCAGCTGGCCTGGGTGCAGGAGGTTCAGTACTGGACAGCAGGCCAGGGGGAGGAAGCTTCTGTTTGCTATGATGGAGTTGAACCCGAATATTATCTTAGCAAAGAGAAGAACATGTTAGACATTCTGCTGTACTGCTCTGTTCCTAGAGCGCTCTGTAACAGGGGAGGGGAGAGGGCTAGTGTGGGTGTCTCTGGCATGTCGGGGTGATGCTGAAACAGGGCAGAGCAGAGGTGGCATTGGGGGAGTGGCATGAACCTTAACGCTGCATTTCTCTTTCTAAAAACCGAGGGGACAGGAACCCTTACCCAGCGAGGTCACATTCTCACAGTTCTCCTGCATGACATCCCAGTAGAGGGCTCTCTGAGTGGGGTCCAGCAGAGCCCACTCTTCCCTGGTGAAATACACAGCCACCTCCTCGAAGGTCACTGGCCCCTGAAAGAGCAAGAGCCCAACACTCAGGACCTGCTGCCCCACTCACATTCCCACTATTCATGGAGGAAAGGAGCCAATCAAATGGAAGCTCTGAGAGAGTCAGCAGAGTCCTATCCCCACACTGCTGAGAGCAGCCAGGAGACATCTGGGTGAGGGGACGAAGTGAGAACCCCTCGTCTCTCCCAGCAGATCCACCACAGACCTATTCGCCAGAGGCTGATACAGGAGATGGAGCCCCCAGTAGGGTCCAGGCACAGCCCCATGGTAGAGAACCCAACACCCTCCCCACTGCCAGCAGCTGGATGTGAGGGGCCGGGACATCTTCCCTACACCTCCCTGCTGGGTGCCCCCTTTCCATGTCACACCAGCCCCTGGCTAGCAGGTTGAGGGTTCAGCCCTGGAAATCTGGTCAGTTTTCCCAGCCCCGCCCAGGGAGTTGCTTTGTCTGTTTCCTGTTTCACAAATTAGGGAATTTTCTCCCCCAACACCCAAGTGTTTGTTCTGAGGATCTAGGCCCATGTTAAACAAGTCCCAGCAGGTTTGTCACACTCTGTCCACCTCCCTTTCCTCACCCAGGGTATTCCCTGCCCCCCTCCAGCCCTAACTCCCCAGAAGTTGCCACCTCTTCAGTATTTCCTGCCCCTCCCCCTCCAGCAGGAACCCACCAGCAACCCCCCCAATAACCCCTACCTGAGGTGGCTCCACTGCAGCCATTTCTCCTGTCCCATGGGAGGCTGGGACGAGCTGGAGCGAGAGGTGGGCGTCATTCTGCAGCCTGGTAGGGCAAGAAGGGCAGTTGTGGAGGTTTCAGAACAGGCTTCAGTTCATTTCACATCACGATTCCCCCAGGCCCTTTCCCTGGGGACAGAGATTGTAGATTCTGCCAGGCTGGGAACATGCTCAGTCCCCACAGTGCAGCACAGACCTGGCCCCCGGCCCCTCCTTTCCCCCTTGTGCTCCCCCCAGCAGCAGTAACCAACCAAGACATTTTGAAGCCCTCCCAGCAACAGGGTGTGAATCAAACCCTGGACCAGACCAGACCCAAAGGAGCCCCCTTGGGGGGGGTCCCCCTGCCCCTGCCCCCAGGGCAGCGCACTCCTGCCGCAGGGGGAACAGGGAGAGTCCGGGGCTGGTTCTTCCTCTCTCTGCTCCTCACCTCGGTCACAGGGAAGTGACCCTGGGCAGGGACGCTGCAGTGAGTGTGCGGGGGGGGGGTCAGAGATCTGGGAACCTGCCCCCCCCTCTAATTTCCCCTCCCCCCCTCTCCCATCCCCCCCCCCCCCTTCCCTAGCGCCCTGCCCCGGGCTGGGAGCCGGGGTCACCGCCCCGTTCCCGGGGGCCCCCCCGCGGCTGCCCCGCTCTGCCCGTGCGGGGAAGGGGGCACCGGGCGGGGGGACCCGCTTCACCCCCCCCCCGGTACCGGGCACAGCAGAGCCGGGGGGGGCGGCTCAGACTCGCTGCGGGAAGGATCCTCCCGGCCTCAGCGCTGCAGCAGCTCCGGGCCCCCGGGGGCAGCGATGGGGGGGGGGCACCGCGCAGAGCCGGGACCTGCCCCGCCCCCCGGGCTCGGTCACCGGGAGCCTCAGCAGAGCCCGGGGCGGGGCCCAGCTGGAGAAAGCTCCGCCCTCCCGCCGGGCCCCCCCATCCCAGCGGGGGGGGGCGGATCCTGCTGCGGCTCCGCTGGGGCCGAGGCGGCTCCGAGGCTTCTCCCGGGTTCCCCGGGGCAGAGTCACGTGCCCCCCCCCGGGGTCTCTCACTCCCCGGGGGCTCCGGGCGGGGCTGGGGCGGGCAGAGCCCGGGGCTGCCCGGGGGGCGGGGCCCAGCTGGAGAAACCCCCCCCCCGGCCGGGCCCCCCCGCACAGACCCCCCCCGGGAGCAGCAGCGGCTCAGCCCGGGCCCGGCTCACGCGGAGGCGGCGGCAGCAGCAGCAGCGTTGTTCTCCCGCCCGCAGCGGGGCTCGCACGGAGCATGCGCGATTTTACCTGCTGAAACCCTCCGTTACCTGGGCTGGAGAGAGCGGAAGCGGCCCCGGGGCAGGCTGGGAGATGTAGTTCCTGACTCTCCCCGGAGCGGAAGTGACGTTGGGGGGAGAGACCAAGCCGAGTTGCAAACGCGCGCGGGGCCGTTGGAGCCTCTCGGCCCGCCCCAGCCCCGGTGAGTGAGAGACCCCGGGGGGGGGGCACGTGACTCTGCCCCGGGGACCCCGGGAGAAGCCTCGGAGCCGCCTCGGCCCCAGCGGAGCCGCAGCAGGATCCGCCCCCCCCGCGCTGGGATGGGGGGCGGGGCCCGGCGGGGGAAGATGGGGGGAGGGGGGTGTCGGGTGGGGGGTGGAAGCTGGCGTTGCGGGAAGGTCAGTGGGACGCGGGGTTGAACTGTCTCTGGGCAGCCAGGGAATTCCCGGGGGGGGGAGTGGCGGGCGGGCGCAGGGGGGAGGGGGGTTAATTGGCTCCTGTCCCTGTTGGTGCCCCTTGCCTCTCGCCCCCGAGACAAATTCTCTCCAGTTCTGCCCCTGTTCTCGCTCAGTGTCTCACCCGGGCTGTAAAATCCGGGGAGATTCGCCCCTTTCCCCTCCAACGAGCCGCTCTCCCGTCTCCCCCATTTCCCCCTGGTCTCTCCAGGAGTCTGATTTTCCACCTCCAGTTGCAGGTCGTGACACGTTTTCTCTGCACATCTCAAAGGTTGATATAAAATACCCTAAACATTTGCTCCACTTCTCTCTAGTTGTTTGTTTCTAATTGAATATGCCCTGAGATTTCCCCCTCTCTCTAATTATAAAATACCAAGAAAATCTCAGATTTGCCCCTTTTCTCAGCTTCTTGAACATAGATATAAAATGTTTGCAAATGTTGCCTATTTCCTCTCTATTCATTTAACAAATACTAATGTGAAACACTGACATTTTACTGCACATCAGATATAAACTGATATAAAATCCCTTTGATTTTCCACTTTCCTCTCTATTATTTGCAAAAATAGAGCCAAAATCTCTCAGATTTCCCCCCTTTCTCTTCTACGTTATTATCAAATATCAATTAAAAATCCTTTCATGTTTGGGGCTGTTCCCCCTGTCTCTCAATCCCAGCAATTTCTCCTTTCTTGGAGGAAACCTGTTGCCCTGAATCACTGTCCATCCTGGAGGTTGCAGGGGGTTAAATTTCCCAGTGTTGATCTTTCCCCTCTCCTTTGAGAGCCATTTCTTCCCCCCTTTATCTGTGTTAAAATGTTTGCTGAAGAAAGAGACCAGCCACATCTTTAATACCCATCAAAGCCAGAGGCCTCCCCCTGTTTGGGGCTCAGTGGTTCCCAGCTGGTAACGGGAGAGTTGGCTGGACCCTTTTCTTTTCTCCAGCTGGCACGGGATGAGGAGGTCTCTCTGAGTGCAGTGTGGGTCCAGAAGTATCCCAAACCCCATGACAAATGGTCTCTGTGAGGGGTTGCTTCCCACAGTGCTAAAATGCAGCCACCTCTGGGGTGGATCCATGGTGACCATTATTTGCTAGTAACAGACCATGGACATTTCTTACCTTTCTTGCCCTCCAGAGCTTCCATTCTCCTGTTCAAGAGACATCCCCCAGGGCTCCCTCTGCCTGTGTGACTGGCCAGCAGGGGGCAGTGATAACTCTCTATCCACTTAGCAGACACTCTGAGGTAACAGTGTTGTGCGGGGTGGAGGGAGGTGTCTGTGGGGGGAGATTGCAAGGGGTACCCTAGTGAGGTTGGTGGGTTCTGGAGATTTGGGGTTTCAGGGGGTGGTTGTGATGTGCCCAGCCCTGAGGCTGTGGGTCCTGGAGGTGGGTATCGCTGGGGGCCTGGTGGCTGCAGAACAGCCGGGGTGGGCGTCTCTTGGGGAGGCGGGACAGGGGGTCAGAGGGAGCCTGGTGCTGTGCCAGGGGCTCCATCTGGGCTTCCCCGGCTGGCTCCTGGGATCGCTGCCGTGCCCAGTGCACAGAACTGGGGGAGGGGGTCCCTGGCACTAGGTCAGGGGATACCAGGGAAGCAGAGTGAGGGGTCCCACTGAAAAGCATCAGGGGGTCCCGCTGGGTGGAGGAGGGGGTCCCAGACAAATGGCAGGGCAGATCCTGCTGGTGGTGGTGTGCGGGGCGAGTCCTAGGCAGGCAGTGAGGAACTGAGTTCCCAGTAGGCAAGTCTCTGGCTGCTGGGGGCTCTTGGTGGGGGGAACCCTTTGGGATTCCCAACATGACAGTCATGGTCTGGTGGGGATTCCCTGGCCGGTGGGGCTTTGAGCGGTATCTGGGGTCCCTGGCTGGGGACTCTGGGGGCTGCGTCCCAGGGAATAGCTGTTGGGCCCCTGGCTGTGGGAACTTCTACTAACTATGATCCTTCTCTCTGATCAACTCGTGTCAGAGTCCTGGCTCCAAGCACTGCCGGGCATTCCCCAGTCACCGGCCCTGTCACTGTGATAACTTTCTGTCCACTTATCAGACACTGTGAGTGTGAAATCACAGATTTTGCTTTTCTCCTCTTTTGAAAACTGCAGGAACTTTTGGTTCAGTTTAGAAAATTTGTGCCCCCAGTCCTGAGAGCAGCTAGGGGGCATCACGGTGAGAGAACAAAGAGGGACCCCTTGTCTCTCCCAGCAGATCCATCACACACCTACTAGCCAGAGGCTGATACAACCCCATGGTGGGGAACCCAACACCCTCCCCACTGCCAGCAGCTGGATGTGAGGGGCTGGGACATCTTCCCTACACCTCCCTGCTGGGTGCCCCCTTTCCATGTCATACCAGACTCTGACTAGCAAGCTGAGGATTCAGCCCTGGAAATCTGGTCAGTTTTCCGAGCCCTGCCCAGGGAGTTGCTTTGTCTGTTTCCTGTTTCAGAAATTAGGGAATTTTCTCCCCCAACACCCAAGTGTTTGTTCTGAGGATCTAGGCCCCAATTAAACAAGTCCCAGCAGGTTTGTCACACACTGTCCCCCTCCCTAGCCTCACCCAGGCTATTCCCTGCCCCCCTCCAGACCTAACTCCCCAGAAGTTGCCACCTCTTCAGTATTTCCTGCCCCTTCCCCTCCAGCAGGAACCCACCAGCAACCCCTCCAATAACCCCTACCTGAGCTGGTGCCACTGCAGCCGGAGAAGCCCCCCCCGGCCAGGCACAGAGGGGTTAATGCCTTCCTGTGCCCTGCAATCCTCCCCACCTCCGCCTCCCAGCCGCTCCAGACCCTCTCTGTGCCCGCAACCCCGCCCCCGGGCTGCAGCGCTCGCCAGGGCGGGCTGCAGCAGCTGGGAGCCAGCTGACACCCAATGCAGGGGCTGGGGAGGGGGAGCTGCTACACTAGCCCCTGCCCCCGCTTTTCTCCTGGGGAGCCCCGGCCCCTCTCCTGCCCCCTCCAGGCTGAGGCGGGTCCCCACGTGTCCCACCCCCTGTGTGGGGCCCGGGGGCGGGGTCGGGCCTGGGGAGGAGCCGCCCCTTCCCGCCCCCCCCCGGCCCTGCCCCTGCCCTTGCCCTTTGTGTGGCAGCGGGGCCATGGCTGGGGCCGGAAGCGCAGCACGGGGGCTCCTGCAGCCCGCGGGGCAGCGCCGTGGGGCCGGGAGCAGCGCGGGGCGGGCAGGGCCGGGGGTTGGGCGGGGTGCGGTTATTACCTGGGGGTCACAAGCCCCCCCCAGCTCTGCCGCTCCCCGGGAAACGGTGGGGGGGGGGTCTGAGGGGCACCTGCTGGGTGAGGGGGCGGGGCCGGGGGAAAGGATGAGCGGTGGGGAGAGGGTCAGGCTGGCCCCGGGGACCTCCCTTACCTGGGCTGGAGAGAGCGGAAGCGCCCTGGGGCAGGCTGGGAGATGTAGTTCCTGACTCTCCCTGGACCGGAAGTGACGTTGTGGGAGAGACCCGAAGTTGCAACGCGCTGCGGGCCCCTGCGGCTCTGCCTGGCTCGCGCGGGGCCGTTGGAGCCTCTCCTGGGCCGGAGAAGGGTTGGTGCCGTTGGAGCTCTGGGCATGTGCAGATCGCGGCGGGAGAGCCCTTCATTAACCCCCCCGTGCCCGGCCCTGGCCCTGCCCCGCTGGAGCCGCCCCGGGGCCGCCTGGCTCCGCCCGCTGCAGAGCTGCAGCCTCCAGGTCTCGGAGCGAGCCCCGGGCGGGCGGGCGGTGACTCTGCCCCAGTGTCCGGGGGACCCGGCATCTCGCAGCGCCGGGATCTGCTCCTGGGGGCAGCGCCGCGGGGGCTCGGAGCTGCTGCCCCGCAGGAGCCCAGCGCCCCGGGCCCGGCCAGGCTCTGCCCTGGGGCCCGCGGGGTGCCGGGAGGGGCCCGCCCCACTGGGGTCCCTGCGTGGGCGGGCTGGGGAAAATGTCGGTGCAGCCCGGACATGGCCGGATTTACCGCTGCCCTCCCGTGGGGACCCCCTCCTCCCCGTCCTGCCCCCTTTCTCCTAGAGAGCCACGAGCAGCGCCCAGGGTGACCCCCTCCCCAACCCCTGAGAAGTTCCCTGTTCCCCCCCCCGATTGTGCCCCATTTTCTCTCCCCTTCGCCAGTGGCCAGTTCAGGTCTCAGGTTTGGGGGGTTTCCCCCCATTTCCACCTGCAGGGATTTGTCCTTGTGCGGGTGGGAAATGGTTCCCCCGAGTGATTCCTGAGCTGGGCAGAGGGTGAATGGGCAGAGGCTGGGGGGGCCCTGAGACAGGGACACCTCTGGGCTGCGCCGGGGGGGCCACTCTCTGCTGGCAACGTGGCCTGGGAAGGGCCAGGAAGGGGAGGGAGGAGCAAGTGTCCCCCATGGAGACGGCCCAGCCCCAGGTTTCCCAGTCCAGCTACTCCCCAGCACCTGCTGGCCCTGTGAGTGTGAGGCAAGAAGAATCCATCTCATTCTGTTGTTGATTGAATATCCCTGTATAATCCCCTCCAATTTCTCCTCCTTTCTCTTGAACTGTTAAATGCTGACGTAAAATCTCCCAGATGTTGGTGCTTCTGTCTCACATTAGCAAATATTTAGTTTGTGCCCCATTTTCTCCTCAGTTCTGAAATACTGATATCGAATTCTCAAAAATCTTCCCGCTTTTCTCTCCAGGTGTGTGACTGAGATCAGGGCTCTTATTGTACTGAGCGTGGCCCTGTTCTGACAGCTGCTGCAGAGACCCCAACTGAGATCTGGGCCCTGTTCTGCCAGGCGCTGAAGAGACCCCAGGTGAGATCAGACCCCACTGTTGTGCCAGGTAAAACTGAGACCTGGACCGAGATCACAGCCCCCCTTGTGCCAGGCAGCGAACGACTGCGACCCAAACCGCTGCCTCCATTGTGCTGGGCACTTCAGAGACCTCGACTGAGATCTGTGTCCCCGTTGGGCCTGGCCCTGCACTGACCCTGACCCAGATCACGTCGCACCACTGTACTGGGCACTGCACAGACCCTGACAGAGATCCTGCCCCCACATTTTGCCAGATGCTGCAGGGGCCCTAAACAAAATCCGGGATCCTGTAATGCTGGGAGTTGCAGAGTCCCCGACTGAGGTCAGGCCCCTGTTGCGCAGGGCTCTGCACAGACACTGACCAAGATCAGGGTCCCCATTGTGACAGGTGCTGCACAGACACCAAGGGTATCTCTACCCTGCCGTTAAACCCCCCCAGCTGGCCCATGCCAGGTGACTCAGGCTCACGGGCCCAGGCGAAGGGGCTGTTTAATTGCAGTGTAGATGTCTGGGCTCGGGCTGGAGCCAGGCTGTAGGACCCTGCGAGGTGGGAGGGTGCCAGACCTTGGGCTGCAGCCCCAGCCGGAACATGGACACCACAATTAAACAGCCCCACAGCCTGAGCCGTGTGAGCCCAAGTCAGCGGGCACGGGCCAGCCGCCGGTGTCTGACTGCAGTGTGGACATGCCCACAGGGACAGAGAGGCCTTGCCACAAAAAGCTCAAAGGCTAAATAGGCAATTATTCACAGCAATAAGATTTACAGATCCATTTGTGCACCAAAGTCCAGATAGCAGCGTGTGGATGTGTGTAGTTTGGTTGGGGCTGGTGTAATTGTGCCCCCAGAAATATGTACATTTCCAGCAAAACCCCTCCTACACAGTACACCCAATTGTCCACCCCTTGCCATAGGCCATGGATCCTGCTCCTGCATAGTCATAGGAGAGGGGCACGGCCAAACATTTCCTTTGATGTGCACCATTTTTCATCACCCCTCCATTGATTCCCAGTGAGCTCCTCCCCTTCTCATTATTCCCATAGGGCTTGTGGGGCCCACCTTAGTTGCCGTTCTATTTCCAGGCACCATAGTAGCCATTACCCAGGTGCTGGCCTCCCAGTTGAGCATTTTGCATTCCCACACACATCTTCCTCTCCCCCCAGGTCAGCCTTTTGAAGCCATCCCCCACCCACCTCATGCTAGCAGCAAGACCAACACCACAGACAAACATCACAAAACATAGATCCATTTTATTCTGGGTTATTCTTCCGCTGGCGCCAGCATGGTTGTAGAGTGTCTGAAAAACGAAAGAAACAATTTCCACCCCCCTGATGGGATCAGATTATTTCTTAATAATAATACCAATTCCTTTTACAAATGTCCTTGCTAATTGCAGGAAGAACAGAAGAATTACCTTCAGGCTGGCCTTATTTTGTTCTATAGTCAGGCTAGTGAATTACCCCACTCACTGATCATTTATGAAATTTATGAGGTGGCGAGCCTCAGTTTCCCCCAGCATCAGATTTCTGCTCTGTACACACACACACGCTCCTTAGGGTTAACCTGTCCCCCTTATTTTCAGGCTTGACTTGTTTTTTCACCTCCCTTTTCTGGAGGGCCATAATCTGAGTCTTCTAGTAGCTTGTTTGCTGACCAGATGCATTCATTATTCTCAGGTTCTTTGTGCTGCAAATGGCAGTTTCCTCCTTCCTCCATCAGCTGGGTATTGCATCCACACAGAGTCTTTCTTGGCTTGCCTCTGGATTCAAAGCTATCAGCAGCTCAGAGACTGTTTCAAAAGGGACACATTTCACTTCCACCAGGGTTCTTATTACTGTTCACTTTCATCTTCTGCTCCAAAACACTGCTCCAAAGATCTGAAAAAGCAAGCACAATCTACTATGGCTCCTTTTGGAGCCCTAACAGGATTTTAAATAAGTACCATGTTTTGTTTGTATTTCTTTTACCCCTTTTCCAATATACACTGCACCCCCCACCACTTGCTAGTCACATTCCCAGACCCCACTGCCAGGCCCTCCCCAGTGATAGTGACTTTCACTCCAGCCCCACTCCTTTCTCCTGTGAAAAGACATCACCCAGGGCTCCCTGCCGGCCATGTGAGTGTGGGGCAAGAAGAATCCTTCCCATTCTGTTGTTGATTCAATGTCCTTGTATAATCCCTCAAATTTCCCATCTTTTCTCTTGAGCCTTTAAATGGTGACACAAAATCTCCCAGCTGTTGGTGCTTCTCTTTTATATTGGCAAATATTTAGTTTGTGCCCCATTTTCTCCTCAGTTCTGAAATACTGATATCTAATGCTCAAAAATCTTCCCACTTTTCTCTCCAGGTGTGTGACTGAGATCAGGGCTCTTATCATACTGAGTGTGGCCCTGTTCTGACAGCTGCTGCAGAGACCCCAACTGAGATCTGGGCCCTGTTCTGCCAGGCACTGAAGAGACCCCAGGTGAGATCAGACCCCACTGTTGTGCCAGGTAAAACTGAGACCTGGACCGAGATCACGGACCCCCTTGTCGCAGGCAGCGAACGACTGCGACCCAAACCGCTGCCTCCATAGTGGTGGGCACTTCAGAGACCTCGACTGAGATCTGTGTCCCCGTTGGGTCTGGCACTGCACTGACCCCGACCCAGATCACGTCGCACCACTGTACTGGCTGAAGGCCTTAGCCTGTCACAGTAAGAGAAGGCCATTCCACAGACAGTGATCTTTGATTACTTCTTTTATAGCTCTATAACTAGCTAAGTGATAAGAATACACCTACATTCTTAAAGTACAGGCCTTTGCAGACAGGCCTGAATAGCTATAGCCTAACACTTGGTTCTGCCTCAGCACAGGGGGCTGGAGTAGACGCCCTCTCAAGATCCCTTCCAGGCGTACATTGAAATAATTCTCTTTTGTGCTGTGTCCTGTTCTACGCTGAGCTGTTTTGCATGGGGCCATTTGGAACTGTGATCGCACCATGTTGTGTTGCATAGTTTTATGGTGCATTGTTTTGCCTCAGCTTGTTTGGTGTCTTTGTTGTGTTGGATTGAGTTGAGCTCCTTTGCATTGTGTACTTTTATCCTAAGGTGTGTCAGTTTGCTTTGCGTTGCTTTCTTCTCCTTAGTAGTGTGTCATTTTATGCTGTGCAGTGTAGTTTTTTGTTGTTGTTTTTTGAATGGCCTGACACCATGTTTTTATTTGGTTTCATCTTGTTGTTTTATACGTATCTATATTGCATAGCATCCTAGACATGTAGGGCTAGATAGGACCTCAAGATGTTGTCATGTCCAGCTCTCTCTGCCAAGGCAGGACCAAGTATATGTAGATTGTCTCTGACAGAGCTTTGTCCTACTTGTTCTTAAAAACTTCCAGGGAAAGAGACTCCCCAGCCCCCCTTGTAAGACTATTCCAGAGCTGACCTGCCTTAGCTCTGGGGACACCCACACAGACTGTAGTGGTGAGCAGCTCTGGAGAGAGAGAGAGGAGACCCCAGTGAGTGGCAGCTGGGTAAAGAGACTAAAGTTGGGAGGAGAAACATTGACGTGTCCAAGGTCACCCAGGCTGTCCGTGACCGAGCTAGAACTAGATTCCAGTTCTAGTGCCACCGTACTGCTGTTTTGGGCACTGAAGGTCTCTGCCACCCTGGTGTTTTAGGCACTTGTGCAAACCCTTAGTACAGACAGAATTTACACTAGTGCACTCTGATTGGTACTGGTGCACCATGTCCCTGTTTGAAGGCTTGCAGGAGATGGGGGACGGGGAGCAGAGAAATACCTTAGTCATGGGGATGGCAGACTATTGCAGATGGTAAGGGAGGGGCAGCAGTTAGAGCTGGAGGTATGAGCCAGGAGCACAGCCCCACAGGGCTGGACACTGACTTCTCCTGACCCAGGGACACCCCAGCTGTGTGCAGGGACCGCAGCTGAGCTGCCCTGCCAAGACAGCCTGTTCATCCATGGACAAACCACCTCTTCCTGCAGCCTAATACAATGGGGTCTGGGGACCTTTCCAAGCTGCGGGTGACGGGACTCTGGCGTTACCGGGGTCTGTTCCTGGCTCTGTCCCTGACCTGCTTGGTGACCTGGGGGAAGTCACAGCCCCTCTCTGTTTTCCTCCTCCCTGTTGTCTACTTGGATTGTGATCTCTTTGGGGCAAGGACTGTCCCTCTCTGTCTGTGCAGTGCCCAGCACAATGGGGGTGCTGATCTCAGTCAGGTTCTCTGCCATGTGCTGCACGATGGGGCCCTGATCTCCATCAGTGTCTGTGCAACGCAAGGCACAGTTGATAGACTCACAGACTTGAAGGGCATTAGGTAGAGGAGTATTTCAGATGAGGTCTCATCAGTGCCTTGTATAACAGCGCTAACCCTTTCATGTGTCTGCTGGAAATACCTCACCTGATGTATCCTAGGACTGCATTAACCTATTTCACGGCTGCATCACACTGGCAGCTCATAATTATCCTGCGATCAACCAATACACCCAGGTCTTTCTCCTCCTCTGTCACTTCCAATTGACAAATCACCGGCCAGGGCCTGCAGTCTGTCAGGAGAGGTGCGCTGGGTTGTATTTAGGAATCTGAAAATAAAAGGTGAAGACGGCAGGTTCACAATATCCAATGAAATCTTGCAAACAATTATATAAATGGACCCTACTTCTGTTAAAACAACATGGTATTAATACTGATTCAAAACTGACATTAAAATTAGGAGAGAAACGCATGAGAAATGAACTGACACCTACTTACCATTTCTTAATGCCTAAAATTTTGACACTCCCTCACAGCATCTTTTTTTCAAAGCGATGCACAGCACACAGTCAGGTTAATGAATGAAAGCACACCCATTATTGACTGCTTTGTGCTGCATGAGCATCTGATTAAGCACCTAATTACAACTGTACCGCTGTAAGTGGAAATGCATCAACCCAGCTTAGCTCCAAGGTGTTTAGATGTGAATGAAAAGTTTCCAAGGCTTTGGCTACACTTAGCACTTCAAAGCGCTGCCGTACTCCACCTCCCTGTGGGGATTAATGTACAGCGCTGGGGCTCTGATCACACTGGCGCTTTGTAGCGCAGCAATTTGCAGCGCTGGAGAGGGTGTTTTTTCACACCCTGCTGCAGCGCTGCAAATTTGCAAGTGTAGCCAAAGCCCAAATGGGTCACTTGCTGGAGGATTCTCTGCAGCTTGAGGGCTTCAAACCACAATTTGAAGACTTCAGTAACTCAGACGTAGGTTAGGGGTTTGTTATAGAAGTGGATGGGTAGGATTCTATGGCCTGCTTTGTGCAGGAGGTCAGACTAGATGATCATAATGGTCCCTTATGACCTTTAAAGTCTGAGTCTACATGGCAGAATGGTTAATGAAGAAAATACACTGAAATGCCTCTACGCAGTCCTGTTGACTTCTTCTCCCAACCCACCCCCCTCATGAGTTATGGCCAATTGGTCAACTAAGCTACCAGACCCCATCAGCTGTGCCTCTCCCAACCTAACCCATTTCTACTGCAATTCTTCACCCTCCTCATCCAGGCAGGGGTTGGTGCTGCAGCCCCTAAGGTACCTGCGTTAATCACTGTCTCTCATACTGGGGCTATTTAGATTTCAGGAACGATTCAGAATTACTGACTCTGGGAGGTGGGAGAGAGGAGAGGCTGAGAGAGCGTGTGCTCTTAAGGCCACGTTCAACTCTGGTAGCCTCCATGTTACCTCATCCTCCCCCATGTGTCTCTGCTCATGTCAGTGTCACCTGATCATAATGCCACTGGCTTCAGCAGAGCTCCTAGACAGGAGCTACATCACAAGAGGGTTACGGTACTGAGAGTAAAATACATCACAAGGAGGATGTAATTATCCTGAAGTGAAACATTCCAGTCTAGGAAGTGAAAGAATTCAAGTACTTCATTACTTAAAATTATGCTTGACAGGATTGGATTTTTATGAATAAATTGCAGTAAATGTTAATTTCACTGTACACACACACACAGATGAAAAATATTGATATAGGTAATATACAGAAATGCTTCTGGAGAAAGTGGAGTTTGATTTAAGGATATTTACACTGTATATTTTGGGTGTGACATTGACAATTTCTCTTTGAACAGTTCTGTGATTTGGCTTTTGGACTCTCAACAGTTACTGTTATTAAATAATTGTTGTCTGACGACCCCCATAACTTCCCACAGCTCTGAACATTGAAATTGTAAACATTGAAAAAAGGGCTTAAAAATAAATATCACTATCTATTGAAATTAAAAGAAAGAAATAGACACAATCAATTCTGTCAAACCCACTTAGCAGCAATTGCAATATGCTAGGGATGGAAATTCACAACTAAGGCACCAACCTTAATTCTGCCCTGTAGTGACACCAGGCAATTGCCGTAGGGCTACGAATTAGGCATTTTAGTGTATATCGGTCCAGGTTACAAATCGATATGATCTAAAGACACATGAGACCTTTTCCTCAGGATAGCACCGTCACTGGGTTGTTTCTCTTAGTGGTAATTCCCAGAAGTGAACAGATTAATAAGATTATCAGTTATGAAGTGGCCATTTCAGATTCCTGGGAGTGTCTTATTTTGCACTAGGGGCCAGGTCCTCGGAGAGACGGAACCTTGGTTTCATTTTAACTTCTCCATGTTCAGCAGCTCCTGGAATTTGGTTCAAAATATTTACATGTTTCCCTGCCCTGTTCTTAAAAGTGCTGCTTTAGAAAGTGGGAAAGGGCAGGAACTGACTGCAGGATCAGTAGCTGAGTCCCTTAGATATTTATAGCTCATCAGAAGGAGGACGGGATTGGTGGGTGTCTGGGGATTTAATAATAAACACACAAATATCATTGTTCTTAGTGAATTTTCATCTTCTAATTCCCATAACCCACTAATTATCCCTGGCTGCCCCGGCAGTCTGGGGAGGAGAACTAGTAAACTCCTGTGGCCAGTGTGGAACTGAAGGCACAAGGATCTGTCAGTGGCTGGCTCAAAGTCACCCAGAGTGAAAGTCACTTCACTGGATAAAGCCCTAGTTGCTGAGCTCTGCAGAGGGGTTGGGAGGTGAATTCTACCCCATTCTTGGGCATAGACCCCACTCCAATTCTCACCCTGATCTCAGACATGACCCCAACCTTCCCTGCAGCGATGGACCCACTTGATGCTGCCAGAGCCATCTGCCATGGGAGCTAGAGAGGACAGAGGCCCAGCTCCAGAACTGCTCCCACAGCCCCAAGCTGTGCTAGAGTTGCCCTGACTTTCCAATCTGCAGATCAGTCCAGGTGTCCCCAGCCCGTGCACCCACCACACACAAACTTTGTCACAACAAACATCCCAGGATTGGGAAAGACTATCTGGGGCTGGCTGCAGTCTCCCGTTGCTGCTGTGAGGGGAATGGGGTGGTCCCTCATAGAGGATACAAACATACCCAGGGGCAGAAGGGAAATGTAGTTTCTTCCAGGGGTTTGAAATGTTTGGTTTAGAGTCCTGAGCTCTGTCTTCCTGTTTGTCTCCTCCTGCCACTTTCAGATCTCTTGGAGAGACAAGGTGGGTGAGGTAATTGTTTTAGAACCAATTAAAAATACCTCTTTGCTATCCTGGGACCAACATGGGTACAACAACTTTCCCGTTGTACCCCTCCCCATCTCACCTCCCCCTCAGCTGAGACTGTCCCATGTGATAGGAAAATAAGGGTTCAGTCCTGTTGCTGGATTGGGTCTTGCCAGCACTAACGGGAGTGAAAGCCTGTGTGCATTAATGACAGCAGCAGCTCTGGGACTCGACACATAGGGAGAAGAGATGGGAGGGAGCAGGTTGTGTTTGTGCCAAGTGTGAGTTACTCGTGTGGGAATTCTGCACCGCTGCGTATGCACAGAATTCACGTCCAGCGCATAATTTCTTTTTTTTTTTGGCTTGAAGAAGATACGTTCTGCCTGAGAAGTGCTACAGTTCTGCCTTTCACCCACCAGAGGCCCCTGTGGCACCAGAACAGGCAGCATCCAGCTGGGTTCATCTTGGTGGGAATTTGTTGCCCCGAGCTATACCCCAAATGGGAGGAGAGTTAGTGGGTGCAACTGGGGAGAGTCCTGAGACACGGCTGCCGCTAGGGTGGGGACAGGGTGGTCATTCTCGCCTGCAAGAGGATGTGGAAAGGGCACAGGAGGAGCAAGTGTCCCCTATGGAGACTGCCCAGCCCCAGGTTATCCAGTCCCAGATGCTTCTTCCCCAACATGCCCCAAACCTCTTCACCCCTCCAGCCATCAGTTACCAGGCTTCCCTCGCTGCGAGCCCTTCCTGACTGCAGAGACCCTCAGAGCCAGTCGTGTGTCAGGGCTCAGCCCTCTGGCTGCGTCCTCAGGGCACTTTCTTCCTCTCTCGGGGCACCATGCCACAGGGGCCCCACAAATTTACATTGCTCAGGCTTTGGCTTCAGCCCCGGGTGGTGGGGCTCAGGGCCCTGGACTTCAGCCTCATGCGCTGGGACTGGAGCTTTCTGCCCTGGGCCTCAGTGAGTCTAATGCTGCCCTTGCTTGGCCCCTGCCCTGAAACCTGCTAGAGGCCCCCAGGGTGCCCAGGACCCCTAGTTGAGAACCACTGCCTTACCCCACGAATCACAGCAATGTTCGGTTACTGCCAGTCATAGAATATCAGGGTTGGAAGGAACCTCAGGAGGTATCTAGTCCAACCACCTGCTCAAAGCAGGACCAATCCTCAACTAAATCATCCCAGCCAGGGCTTAGTCAAGTCTGACCTCATGCCAAAGGACCAGTCACTTACTGAGGTCAATTGAATCTTAGATCTCACAACAAAGACAATACTTGTAGCCAGTCCTGTAATAACCTGTATTAAGACTTATTTAAAAGGAAAGGAGAGTTGTTTACAAAGTCAAAGCAGGTAATCCTATAGATGCAGATGAGTTACAGTCTTAAATTTCAAAAGGTAATAGAAGCTTCTATAATAAGCAAGCTCTGCATATTCTTTAGGACTAACCCCGGCTAATCAGCTGGGGATCTCGTGCTTATGCCTAGGAACTTTGCCCCCCAGAGTCCAAGCAGCATACAGATAATCAGTTCCTTCTGTATGGGGCTTTTATCCCCTTCCTGCCATGTGCTCTGAGCTGCAAAGTCAGCTAATGGGAAGTGAAGAGCACAACAACAGTCTTTTGTCGTCTTTCACATCGCATAATAGTGTATCTGGTGTTGATGAACCTTTCCTGCCAGGCAGGGTGTAATGCATTCAGCTGTCAATCAGCACGTCATCTAGGTAAAGTCTCTCTCCTGTCTGGTGATTTACAGAGCCACGGAGGCTCACAATGCAACTAGTCAGATATTAACCCAGGCAGCAACTCACAAGCATTCAATAAAGTGTAAGCGCATTCTTATAATCCTAATACCTAATACTAACACAGGTGAGTCAGACTGATTCCAGCGATGCGTTTGTCCCTGTTCAATGAAGACATGGGGCTTTTGCAAGAGCAACACCTCATCTGCCAGTGTCACAGGCAGGCTGGGCAGGGATGGTGTCTCTAGCCTCTGTTTGCCAGAAGCTGGGAATGGGTGATGGGGTGGATCATTTGAGGATTCCCTGTTCTGGTCATTCCCTCTGAAGCACCTGGCATTGGCCACTGAGCTAGACGGACCATTGGTCTGATGCAGTGGGCAGCTCTTATGTTCTTATGTCCACAGTCTGTATGAGGAGTATCTACTCATTGGGACTCACTGGGGAGCCACAGAAAGAAACAAGATGTGCTGAGGCAAGAAGGCCCAGTCTCAGAGCCCCCGGGGTCACGCTTGTCAAAAGCTAAAACTAGGCCCAGCCCATGAAAGGGGCACTCCCAGGAGAGACTCTACAAAGGCTAAAGCATCAAACAACTTAGTTAACCTGATACCTTGGGGACAGTGACAGGGAGAATCCCCAGAGTGACTCCTTTGATTTTGCTCTTCACTGGCCTTTGGTTCATAGAATCATAGAACTGGAAGTGACTTTGGAAGGTCATCTAGTCCAGTCCCCTGCACTCAAGGCAGGACTCAGTATTATCTAGACCATCCCTGAGGTGTTTGTCCAGCCTCCTCTTAAAAATCCCCAATGATGGAGATTCCACAACTTCCCTACGCTATTTGTTCTGGAGTTTAACCACTCTGACAGTTAGGAAGTGTTTTCCTAATCTCCATCCTAAATTGCCCTTGCTGCAATTTAAGGCCATTACTTCTTGTCCTATCTTCAGAGGTTAAGAACAATTTTTTCTTCCACATCCCTGTAACAACCTTTTATGTACTTGAAAACTATTATCATGACCTCTCTACTCCAGACTAAACTAACCCAATTTTTTCAATCTTCCCTCATAGGTCATGTTTTCTAGACCTTTAATCATTTTTGTTGCTCTTCTCTGAACTTTCTCCAATTTGTCCACATCTTTCCTCATATGTGGCACCCACAAATGGACACAGTACTCCAGTTATGGCCTAATCCACACAGGGTGGAGTGGAAGAATTACTGCTTGTGTCTTGCTTACAGTACTCCCTCAAATACATCCCAGAATGATGTTTGCCTTTTTCACTGTTGACTTATACTTAGCTTGTGATCCACTATGGCCCCCAGCTCCCTTTCCGCAGTGCTCTTTCCTGGGCAGGAATTTCCCATTTTGTACGTGTGCACCTGATTGTTCCTTCCTAAATGAAGCACTTTGCATTTGTCCTAATTGAATTTCATCCTATTTACTTCAGGCCTTTTCTCCAGATCATTTTGAATTTTAATCATAGAATATCAGGGTTGGAGTATCTAGTCCAATCCTCTGCTCAAAGCAGGACAAATCCCCAGACAGATTTTTTCCCCAAATCCCTAAATGGCCCCCTCAAAGATTGAACTCACAGCCTTGGTTTTAGCAGGCCGATGCTCAAACCACTGAGCTCTCCCTCCCTGGTCTATCCTCTAAAGCACTTGCAACCCCTCCCAGCTTGGTATTGTCTGCAAACTTGGTAAGTATAACAGAGGATGTTACTGGGAGGGTTTCACCGTGTCTCAGAGGGTTACACCATGGTGGGAGGGGGCTAGGCCTGTACTGGAATAAGGTCACTCTGTGCTTCACAGTGTGGCAGAACCTAGAGTGTCCATTAACAGGGACAAATCAGGGGGAGATCAGTACGTGGAATGGACAAAGCCCCTCTGCATTCTCTCACATTGCCCTTCTCGTCCTGGCAGGCTACAGATTAACGTCCACGTTTTGCTCCAGATCATTTCATCCTCCCAAAGGGCAGGAAATGGCTGCAATGGAGCTGGCTCAGGTAAGGGATTCTCAGGGAGCTGGTGGTGGGATCTGCTTGGAGGGAGAGGAGCAGTAAATGCATAGGAGGGTAGGAGTTGCTGGAGGTGGTGGGAGGCAGGAAATATCTTGGGTGGAGAAAGGGAGGACAGGATGTGACAAACCTGCTGAAACTTATGTAATTTAGGGTGTGATGGGTTGTCACCCGGGGTGCAGTCTGGGATGGTTCTGGGAACCGCTGTGCCTCTAACCCTCAAGCTGGGCTGGCCCTTTTCACACTGCTTTGCTGGAGATTCAGCCAGCCTCTCCAGGGCCTGTTATCACCCAACACGACAGCAGGTGGCGCCATGCGTCCAACTGAGCTACCTGAGTGCTTTGCCTGAGCCACTCAAGGACAGACAGACGACAACAGCCAATTTCCCAGCTCCCCAACCTTGCACACCTGCTGTAGTATAAATTTAGAATTATACCATCTTATAGTGCACAGGGATCTGTATAATGTAAGCTCATTAATATAGTTCGCCTTCCTCGATATGGGAAAGATGTGCACAACAAGCCTGTGCTAACCAAGCTCAGCTTTTCCCCAAACACTTCATTCAAAATGCACTGATTAAGATAAAGCATAAAACAAGTTTATTAATGGCAGAAAGGTAGATTTTAAGTAATTATTGTTAGAACAAAAAAGGAGCCGGTTGATCCAGAGGCGGATATGAATACAGGCTTCTTTATTGTGTTACTTGTTCCCCTTGACCCAACTATCGAGTAAGTACTGGATAAGTTACATCACACGCCTTTTATCTAAGTTTGTATGTAAACACCTACATCCGTTACAACACCCCAAAACCCCTTATTAAGTAGTAGAAACACTCATACAATTAGTATACCCACCCCTATCCACTGTCACAGTATTACACATATCATAGAGGCATTTTTACCTTGAAAATACTGTTCTTTGCAATAACGTGTTGCTACAAATTTCCCTAAACAGCAGTTCTCAGGGTATGGAGGAAGGGTCAATGAGCAGTTCTCGGGGAGGGAGGAAGGGGCCATAAGCCAGGGCTTGTTTATGTAGCTGGGAAAGGAAGGGGAAGGGGGAGATAACATTTCTTTTACTTTCTTTCACACAAAGGACATTCATTCCAGCAACTACACTTCTCATGCAGCTGCATCAATGTCAATTCTTACAAGCAACAGAGAGAGAAAAAATATGGCAACTTATTTGTTAAGCAAAGAATTACTGCCTGCTTATGCCTTTGTCCCCAATGCATGTCAGCACATTAGCAGCTTCCCAGCTGTTTTACTGAACCCTAACGTATCCCAACAATTCTAAGTGATAGCAAACAGATCAAAGCAGATTACTTAGCAGATAACCAAAAACTCAAACTAAGCCTAACATACTAGATGGATAGAATTTGAATTAGCAATTTCTCACCCTGACTGATGGTACAAGCAGTCCCCCAAGTTTCCATACACAAGCTAGAAATCCCTTTACCCTGGGACCAGCAGTTCCCCCAGTTCAGTCTTTGTTCCTCAAGTGTTTCCAGGAGTTCTCTTGTGTGGGGTGTGACATCATCTCTTGGCCTCATTCCCCACCTTATGTAGCTTTTCCATATGGCAGGAACCATTTGTTCCAAACTCAGTTCCCAGTCCAGTTTGTGGAAAAATACAGGTACCAAAATGGAGTTCGTTGTCATGTCGTCTAGTCACATGTCCTAGCATGTCCTGCTGAGTCATAGTAGCCATGACTCATAGGCTGGCTGAAACATTCACAGGAAGGCTAAGCTCTTCCACGATCCATTCTCTTTGTTGATAAGCCATCAGCTCTGTCTGGCTTCTTCATTGTTGTACCTGAAAGGCTCGTTGTGGGTGTTACCCAGAGTAAGCACCTTTGAAATACAGATACAGAGTCAATATCCATAACTTCAAATACAAACATGATCCATGCACACAAATAGGATAATCATATTCAGCACATGACACATCTTGCACAAAATGCATCATAATTATGTCCTAATCATATTATAACCATACCACTATGATGAATATGGGGTGTAGTGTCAGATAGGGCCTAATTTCAAGGGATTTGGGAATGGAACTTCTCCTCTTTGTGGAACAGGAAATAACCCTCCAGCCAGGGCTGGGACAACTTCTCTGACTCCCAGTGCTGGAGCCTGAATCTACTGCCACTTCATTAGTTACCACCACCCGCAATCTTTGTGGTACTGCAAACTTCATCCGTGATGATTTTATATTCTGTTCTAGGTCATTGATAAGAATGTTAAATAGCACACGGGCAAAAAGCAATCCTTGTGGGAACCCGCTAGAAAGAAATCCACTTGACCATGGTTCCCCATTTACAATCCCAGTTTTTATTCTATTTAATGTATGCCGTGTTTATTGTGTATCATTCTAGTTTTTTAGTCAAAATATTGTGCTGAATCAAGTCATATGCCTTACAGAAGTCTAGATATATTACATCAATAATATTAACTGCAACCAAACTTTTGATCTCATCTAATAAGGATATCCTTATTTTCTCTAAACCTTTGTTAACAGGTACTAATTATATTACCTTCCTTTAATTCTTTATTAACAAAATCCAGTATCGACTGCTCCATTATTTTGCTCAGTATTGATATCAGACTGACACTCTTGTAATTAGCTGGGTCATCTCTTTTACACTTTTTAGTATTGGCACAGCATTAGCTTAATTCCAGTCTTCTGGAATTTTCCCTGTGTTCCAAGTCCTAATTACAATCAACATTAATAGTCCACCACGCTCCTCCACCAGGTCTTTCAAAACTCTTGGATACAAGTTATCTGGACCTGCTTATTTAAACATGTCTAACTGTAATAGCTGCTGTTTAATGTCCTTGTGAGTTCTTGTTGGAATGGAAGGAGTGTAAATCGTCAACATCTTATGATACAAGTACAGCATCTGTTTTTCTCCAAATCCAGGAGAGAACACTTATTGAACACTTTTACCTCTTCTGCATTATTTTTGATAATTCTGCCATTTCCGTCTAGTAATTTATCACTACCATTGTTAGGATTAATATACTTTTCAAAACTTCCTTCTTATTTTCATTGATTGGTCATTGATTTCTGATAGCTTCCTTGTGAGGCGGTTCTGGCGGGACCCAACTGAGAGTGCCAATTCAGGACCACTTGCTCAAACAGGGCAGTCACAGCCCTAGGCTGGGGTTTTTCCACCTCTAAGGCAAACCAAACCAGCCAGACAAAGAGGACTTCGGTTTCACCCCACTGGCTAACCACAAGTCACACGAGCAATTTCCTTAGACACTCCAGTCTCCCAGTATCACCACCAGTGCCACCCGTCCCGGGAGGAATGGTTATGAAAACCAACACCCCAATAAAAGAAAAAGGTTCTCTCGATTCCAAAGAATCAAGCCCCAGACCCAGGTCAATATACACATCAGATCTTACCCACAAATCACGCTGTTGCCAATCCTTTAAAATCTAAAGGTTTATTCATAAAAGGAAAAAGGTAGAGATGAGAGGTAGCATTGGTTAAATGGAATTAATTACATCCAGTAATGGCAAAGTTCTTAGTTCAGGCTTGTAGCAGTGGTGGCATAAACTGCAGGTTCAAATCAAGTCTCTGGAGAACATCCCCCGCTGGAATGGGTCATCAGTCCCTTGTGTAGAGCTTCAGCATGTAGCAAAGTCCTCCAGAGGTAGAAGCAGGATTGAAGAAAAGATGGAGATGAGGCATTAGCCTTATATAGGCTTTTCCAGGTGTAAGAACCTCTTTGTCCTTACTGTGGAAAATTACAGCAAAATGGAGTCTGAGGTCACATGGGCCAGTCCTGCATACTTTGCTGAGTCACAAGGGTGTCTGCCTTCTCTCCATGGGTCAGTTGTGTAGCTGATGGTCCTTAATGGGCCATCAAGCAGGCTAGGCAGAGCTAACACCAACTTGTCTGGGATGTCTCCCAGAAGCACAGCACCAGCTTGAAATACAGACAGTATGGAGCTAATATTCATAACTTCAACTACAAAATGATACATACATACAGACAGCATAATCATAACCAGCAACCCATAACCTGGTCTTAGACACCTCATATTGACCCCTTTACATCAGATTTGGTGCCACTACAGGACCTTGGTTGCAACCCATGTTCTATATGGTCCCAATTTATATCATTAACGTCACACTTCCCTTACCAATTTTCTACAATTCTGACCTTCGAACTCAGGGGTGAGCAACCTTTCAGAAGTCTTCATTTATTCACTCTAATTTAAGGTTTTGAGTGCCAGTAATACATTTTAACATTTTTAGAAGATCTTTCTCTGTCTATAATATATAACTAAACTATTGTTGTATGTAAAGTAAATAAGGCTTTTAAAATGTTTAAGAAACTTCATTTAAAATTAAATTAAAATGCAGAGCCCCCCGGACTGGTGGCCAGGACCCGGGCATTGTGAGTGCCACTTAAAATCAGCTTGCGTGCTGCCTTCAGCACCCGTGCCATAGGTTGCCTACCCTGTTCTAACTAATATTCTTTACTACTGACTTCCCTTTTCTTTCTTATATTTTATTTGGGGAGTGTTTCCTACCAGGAGCCATTAGTAGGGTCCAGAGCCAGCCCCATCTCCTATATCAAGCTCTGGCTAGTAGGTATGTGATAAACGTGAAGACCCTGCCTCTGTCTGTCAGCTGGGAGACACAAAGGTTCTCTCTTTCTACCCTCTGATGCCGCCTGTTTGTTCTAGGCAAGGTGGGGTGGGACTCTGTTAACATGTGCCTCCCGGAGCTTCCATTTCCTGGTGCTGCTGTTCCGTGAATAGTGGGGTTGTGAGTGGAGCAGCAGGTACTGAGTGTTGGACTCTTGCTCTTTCAGGGGCCAGTGACCTTCGAGGAGGTGGCTGTGTATTTCACCAAGGGGGAATGGGCACTACTGGACCCTGTTCAGAGAGCCCTCTACAGGGATGTCATGCAGGAGAACTATGAGACGGTGACCTCGCTGGGTAAGGAGTCCTGTCCCCTGGGTTATTAGAAGCTGTGGGGTCTCTGAAGAACCTGAGTAGTAATAACTGTATACATTTGTTCGTCATACAAGTTTTGACAAGTTTCCTTGCCCCCCCTTTTTTTGCCTTATCTCCCACCCACTAGTATCATTTTTGGATATGTGCCTTTTTGGTGCCGTCAGTCATTTTAAAATTGCATTGAATGTATCCTTATTGAATACATTCATAACTACATTAATAACTGCAGCTTTCATGCCTTTTCCTCATTTTAAGAGGAAAATATGCTGCCTGTAGAATTCTAAATTGAGTAAATAGGTGTGTGACTCATGCCTGGCTTGTGTGACAGTCAGATGAGCTCTTTTAGGAGAGCGTGTAATGTTGCCGTTCAGGATCCCATGGCTGAAGGGATAAGCGAGCCATGGGAGGAACGGAGACGGGGGGTAGTAGATATGCCAGGACATGGGGCGGGTGTGTGCAGGCTTAGAGCTAAGAAGCAGCAGGGAGGTAGGAGGCTGTGAGAGACGAGGAGAAAATACAAGAAGTTCTCAAGGTGCCGGGAGGTGGTGCTGGCTGAGAGTAATGGGAAGAAGCGGAGGGGAATGTGGAGGAAGGGCACCCAGGAAGTGGGGTGGGTGGGTCAGTGGGAGGGAGGAGAGGTTTGGGGATCTGGAGCTGTGGGGGATCCCAGACCTTTAACCCCAAATCCCTACCGAAGCCTTGTTGCTTTAGAGCCTCCACTCCAGTTTTATTTCTGTTCAGTTTCACTTTATTATACATTTTTCCCCCAAATATTATTATTTTAACACTTGACCTCCCTCTCCCACTCATTACCCCCCTCCTCACATAACCTCCCCATCTCTGTGCACAGAGACCCCGGCCACCGATCCTGAGTCCTTGCTGCATCCTCCCTCCCAGAGCAGGGCCCCTACCCAGGCACAAATGGGCACTTGGTTGATGATGTCACAGGCTGGTATAGTCTGTACAATTTTACACCTATAAGATTACATATTCCGAAGCCCTTCACACCAGTCGGGCTTATCTCTATACGCCGATACAGTCTGTTCCCTTCCCAGCTCTGATGCTGCAGAGCCTTGCCTGTGTCCCTGTTCCCGTTCGCCCCCTAACCAACATTCATGGGGCCTCATCTGGAGCACTGTGTCCAGTTTTGGGCCCAACACTATAAGAAGGATGTGGAAAAATTGGAAAGCATCCAGCGGGGGGCAACAAAAATGGTTAGGGGACTGAAACACATGACTTCTGAGGAGAGGCTGAGGGAACTGGGATTATTTAGTCTGCAGAAGAGAAGAATGAGGGGGGATTTGATAGCTGCTTTCAACTATCTGAAAGGGGTTCCAAAGAGGATGGATCTAGAGTGCGTCTTCACTACCCGCCGGATCGTGGTAGCAATCGATTCTCGGAGTTCGATATATCGCGTCTCATCTAGACGTGATATATTGAACTCGAGCAACGCTCCTGTCGACTCGGAACTCCACCACCGCGAACGGCGGTGGCGGAGTCGACGGGAGCCGCAGACGTCGATCCCGCCCGTGAGGACGGGTAAGTAATTCGAACTCAGGTCTTCGACTTCAGCTACGCTATTCGCGTAGCTGAAGTTGCGTCCCTTAGATCGAACTCCCCCCCCAGTGTAGACCAGGCCTAGACTGTTCTCAGTGGTAGCAGATGACAGAATAAAGAGTAATGATTTCAAGTTGCAATGGGAGAGGTTTAGGTTGGATATTAGGAAACACTATTTCACTAGGAGGGTGGTGAAGCCCTGGGATGAGTTCCCCACGGAGGTGGTGGAATCTCCTTCCTTAGAGGTTTTTAAGGTCAGGCTTGACAAAGCCTTGGCTGGGATGATATAGTTGGGGATTGTCCTGCTTTGAGCAGGGTGGGACTAGATGACCTCCTGAGGTCCTTCCAACCCTGATATTCTATTATTCCAATTTCCTTCCCCCCTCCAGTTTGACCCCATTTATAGAGTAATAGTCTCAGCTATACCTTAACCAATAATTGTGCTGAAATTTAACTAACCAATTCTAACATATTGTGACATAATTCTCTAACCCAGGCGTCGGCCACCTTTCAGAATTGGTGTGCTGAGTCTTCATTTATTCACTCTAATTTAAGATTTCATGTGCCAATAATACATTTTAACGTTTTTAGAAAGTCTCTTTCTATAAGTCTATAATACATAATTGAACTATTGTATGTAAAGTCAGTAAGGTTTTAAAATGTTTAAGAAGCTTCATTTAAAATTAATTAAAAATGCAGAGCCTTCTGGACCGGTGGCCAGGACCTGGGCAGTGTGAGTGCCACTGAAAATCAGCTTGTGTGCCGCCATAGGTTGCCTACTCCTGCTCTAACCAATTATAAACCACTACCCTAATTAACTTACACCTGGCAACATTAATTATACAGGAGAGAGAAACAATTAGAGAACCAGACCGATTAACAATGTAAAAGTGGTGGCCATAAAGATAAAGCAATACAGAAATGAGGGTTTCACAACCACAACCATAGATAAGTGATTTCTTGCCAGACAGAATGCTATCAAATTAAGGTTTCTTTAACCATCTTAAGATCCAGACAGGACTGTCTTCCTAACAGCCCAATAGCACCTTATTTCAGTGTGACTGGTTTGGGATGTGAGGATGTGACCCTTCGCTTCCCAGCTTATGGCTGCCCCTGCTGCTTAGCCAAAGGCCTTAGCCTAAGAACAAGGCCTCAGGCTGTCCTAGTGAGAGAAGGCCCAGACACAGGCACACTGTGATTTTGATTCTTTGTTTTCATACTCCTGTAACTAGCTAACTGATAAAAATACACCTAAGTGTGTGGGAAGGCTTTGCAGGCAGGCCTGAATATCGCCATTCTAACAGAGGGTTCTACCCCTTCCCCCATGCTGTGTCTGTCTTGTCTATTTAGACTGTAAATTCTTCAGAGCACGGGCCATCTACTATTCTGCATTTGTACTGTGCCTAGCACAATGGAGACACACTGTTAGTTGGTCCTTAGGCACTTAGGTAATGCGTATGATTAATAATAATAATAACTCTCCTGCCACTTGGAGCCAAGGAAGCTGGTCTTGGGATGTTACTGCTTAAAAATGATCTGAGCTTAAAACCATGGACTATTCTTTGTGACAAGTATCCCACAAATTCCACCGACCTCCCTTGTTTTCTTTGTCTGGCATAGGGTTTCTAAATTCCAAACCTGATGTGGTCTCACAGCTTGAACGAGGGGAAGAGCCGTGGGTCCTGGACCTCCAGGGTTCTGAGAAAGAAGTGCTTCCAAGAGCTGCCTGCACAGGTGAGGACTTGGTTAAAGCAAGTCAAAAACTGTCCGTGAATACAGGAAACATTCGGGATGCCCTACAAAGACTTTGTGAGCTCTCCAAGTTCAGGATTGTTCCCTGCAGATGTGGAATAATTAGGCAGATGTCACTCATGGCTTCCCACCTATCCTGACTAACAACTGGCAGCAGATCCCTATCTGATCCCAGTTTCCCCTGCATGTTCTGGTGAAATGCAGACCAAAACTGATCCCTTGCTCTCTCCTTTGGGGAAAATCAGCTCCTGATAGGTTTGATCTCTCCTGCACATATTTTGGTTTGTTCATCCCTTTTGAAATTCCTGTCTCTGACATTTCCTTTCTCTCAGGCACAGGGAGTGACCTATGCCTGGATTCTCTCTGTCTCCCATCAGGTGATAGGATGGTGCGTGAGACTGAGGAGCAGAAACCCCAGCAGGAAGATGCTGAGCAAGGAGAACCATATGAGACATTATCAGGAAGACCCAAAAGGAATGTTTCCAGGAGTTGTGCACTCCAAGAAAAAGTAAAAGCCTCTGAGACTCAGCAGAGGCCAGAGGAGAACTTCAGTAGTCACTCAGCCCTTATTACACATGAGAGAATCAACTTGGAAGAGACGCACTACATATGCCACGAGTGCAGGGAAAGCTTCAATCAGCGCTCACACCTTATCACACATCAGAGAATCCACACAGGGGAGCTGCCCTACACGTGCTCTGAGTGCGGGAAAAGCTTCAATCGGCGCTCACTCCTTATCACACATCAGAGAATCCACACAGGAGCTGCCCTACACGTGCTCTGAGTGCGGGAAAAGCTTCAATCAGCGCTCAAGCCTTATTAGACATCAGATAATCCACACAGGGGAGAAACCCTACACGTGCTCTGAGTGCGGGAAAAGCTTCAATCGGCGCTCACACCTTTTCAGACATCAGAGAATCCACACAGGAGGGATGCCCTACACATGCGCTGAGTGCAGGAAAAGCTTCAATCAGCGCTCAATCCTTATCAGACATCAGAGAATCCACACAGGGGAGCTGCCCTACACATGCTCTGAGTGTGGGAAAAGCTTCAGTCTGCGCTTACGCCTTATCACGCATCAGAGAATCCACACAGGGGAGAATCCCTTCACGTGCTCTGAGTGTGGGAAAAGCTTCAATCGGCGCTCACACCTTATCACACATCGGAGAATCCACACAGGAGAAGCCCTACACATGTTCTGAGTGTGGGAAAAGCTTCAATCAGTGCTCAATCCTTATCACACATCAGAGAATCCACACAGGAGAGAAGCCCTACACATGCACTGAGTGCGGGAAAAGCTTCAGTCACCGCTCTTCCCTTATCACACATCAGAGAATCCACACAGGAGAGACGCCCTACATGTGCTCTGAGTGCGGGAAAAGCTTCAGTCGGCGCTCAAACCTTATCACACATCGGAGAATCCACACATGAGAGATCCCCTACACATGCTCTGAGTGCGGGGAAAGTTTCATTGAGCACTCAGACTTTGTCCGACATCGTAGAATCCACAGTGGAGAGAGACCCTACACATGCTCTGCATTTGGGAAAAGCTTCAATCAGATGTCATTCCCTATTAGATATCAGAAAATCCAAATGGGAGAGAACTGTAAGAAATGCCTTTATTAGGGCTTCCCAAAGATTTGTTTTTTAAAAAAATCACATTTGCTAATTCCAGTATAGTGATCTTTGCACCATCTTCACTGTGGTCTCTCAGCTCTGCCAGATGAGTTGCCTGCTTCTGCCTTTTGCAGCTCACCCTCCTTTGGGGTCAGTCCTGTGATCTTTTCTATCAGCTCCTTTCCTTTTGACTTGTAGGAGCGTGTGTCCCTCCAGCCAGGAATTTCATTAGCTCCAGGTGCGGGAGAGGGTTGATGCCAACAAGCTACCCTGAGGCAAAAGTTACCTGTGCCTTACATCCACTAGGACTGTACATGGAATTGGGTGCTCAAGTTAGTGATTCTGGTATAAAAAGACAATTATAGTTGTAGAGCAGAAGCAGCCCAGGGAGTGAACCTAACAGACAATGATCAAGTGATCTCTCTCCTGCCATCCATCTCCATCCTCTGACAAACAGAGGCTAGGGACACCATTCCTTACCCATCCTGGCTAATAGCCATTAATGGACTTAACCTCCATGAATTTATCCAGTTTTCTTTTAAACCCTATTATAGTCCTAGCCTTCACAACCTCCTCAGGCAAGGAGTTCCACAAGTTGACTATGCGCTGTGTGAAGAAAAACTTCCTTTTATTTGTTTTAAACCTGCTGCCTATTAATTCCATTTGGTGGCCCCTAGTTCTTGTATTATGGGAGTAAGTAAATAACTTTTCCTTATCTACTTTCTCAACATCACTCATGATTTTATATACCTCTATCACAGGCCTGCACAACATGCGGCCCGCGGAGCCTCACTGTGCGGCCCGCCGGGAGATTCTAAATCCCCCCGCCGGCGCTCTGCGGGCAGTCCAGAGCCCTTTGAATCCCAGCCACGGCAGGGAATCAAAGGACTCTGGGCTGCCTGCAGGAACAAGGATCCCAGAGCCTTTTAAATCCTAGCCGCGGCCGGGAATCAGAGGGCTCTGCACTGCCCGCAGGGGCAGGGAGCCCGGAGCCCTTTAAATCCCAGCCGCGGCCAGGAGTCAGAGGGCTCTGGGCTCCCCGCGGCTGCCAGCAGCCCAGAGCCCTTTGAATTCCAGCCCCTGGTCGCTGATTGCCCCCTCCCCACACCCCCTATCTAAGCACCACTGGTCTTTGTCCCCTGATTACCCCCTCCCGAGACCCCTGCCCCTTGGGACCCCAGCCCCTATCTAAGCCTCCCTTCTCCTTGTCCCCAACTGCCCCCTCCTGAGACCCCACCCAACTTCCCCCCAGGACCCCACCCCCTACCTGTCCCCTGATAAACCTCCTGGATTCCCATGCCTAGCCTATTGCTGCCTGTCCCCTGACTGCCCCTCTGAACCTCTGCCCCATCCAACCCCCCTTGCTCCTTGTCCCTTGACTGGCCCCCGGGACCTCCTACCCCATCTCCCAACCCCAAACCGCTTACAGTGCCACTCAGACCAGCGTGTCTGGCTCCATGCAGCTCCAGACACTTTGCTGCTATGCTCCCCATGGAGCCCACAGGCCCCCTCCCCAGCACCTGCTTTCCAGATATGAACACCTCAAAATTCAGGAGTGCTCAAGCTCGGTTTGGGCAGCTGTTACTTCATTTCTCCCAAATCAAATATACTGATCCACTGTAACTTGCTGTAGAAAAAGTAGGATAAAATTGAGCAAGAAATGCTTATTAGGACTGGAATTGCTATTTTCAACAGCCATTGCCTTTTTGTTCCTTTGAAAGGAAGACAGTGATATTGCATTGGCAAATTCCCCATAGAAAGAAAGAGTGGAACAAAAGAATAATAAAGGCACCTCAACTTTTCCTCATTTATGGAGGACAGTCTTATAATATGCATCCAGATATCTTCCAATCACACAAGCTGAAAATTGTTCCACTTTACTGCAGCTCTGTAACCATATGGGAACCAATCCTGTCTGTGTTTTGTGCACATCCAAAATTCCGGCTGAATGACCCACCCTGGGAGCGAGTTACCAGTGACCCAGGGCTGGGGCAGCGGGGGGGGGGGGCACTGGTGAGGGGGAGCCCAGGGCTGGGGCCGCAGCAGGGTGGAGGGAGGGCACTGGTGGGGAGAAAGGGGAAGCCCAGCGCTGGGGTGGCAGGGTGTGTGGGTGGGGAGAGCCCAGGACTGGGGCAGCAGGAGGGTAGGGGGGGAGCCCAGAGCTGGGAAGGGGGACCGCCACAATTTTTTTTGCTTGGGACAGCAAAAAACCTAGAGCTGGCCCTGCTGGGTTCCCCCAGCCGCCGGAGCCCCGGGCCCTTTAATTTGACCCTGAGGGCTCCCAGCCACCTCTTTAGCTGGGAGCCCCTGGTTGATTTAAAATAAAGTATCACCTCCCCATCCCCAACCTTCCTTTTTGGCCCACAGCTGTTTTGGTGGGGCGGCACTGGGGAAGGAGGGTTTGTTTCCGCAGGGCTGGGCGGCCCTGGGGTGGGGTGTTTCCTCGGGCTGGGAGATTTCAGCCCTCGGCTGTTTTCTTTGGAGGAATGTGGCCCTCGCCGCTTTACGAGTTGTGCAGGCCTGATTTATTGTCTCTCTGTTCTCTCCTTCTTCTCCCCCCAATTCCTCCCCCCAATGTCTCTGCCTTTCTCCTCTTGCTCCCTCTCCCCTGCCCTTTCCAGGAACTCTCAGTCTACAGCATTTAGGACAAGCCAGAGCTCCCATGTTCTGCACATGAGCCTGT
This sequence comes from Mauremys reevesii, assembly GCF_016161935.1. Classification (NCBI taxonomy): domain Eukaryota; kingdom Metazoa; phylum Chordata; order Testudines; family Geoemydidae; genus Mauremys; species Mauremys reevesii. The sequence continues at coordinate 8,337,663 of NC_052636.1, read as the reverse complement.
GTCAGAGGACGTGTGACCCCGGTCAGAACCAGTAACCACATCAATATGACCCTTTATGGGCGACTTCTCTGCCTGCTCTGCAATTTACATCTCTCCCCGCTTCCTCCCGCAAACAGGGTGGGTACAGCGCGGACTGAGAGGCCGAACCGGAGAAATGTCAGCCCAAAGACAAAAGAGTGTGACATGCTGAGAAGTGAAGAGCCCCTTCCTCTCCCCAAATCCCCAGAACTCTAGTGTCACCCCATGGCATCAGCACAGGGAACCCAGTGAAATGGGGTTACAGAATACAAGGGGGAGGGAGCAGGGGAGAGAGGTGAGAGGGACACTCTCGCTCTCCTTCTCTCTTAGACTCTTTCCTTCCAGGAGCTGCAGTCACAGCAGGGAGGGGTTTGTGTCTTTATTAGGGATCCCTCTGTGTCACGGAGGCTGCACAAGTCATAGATTCTGTGACTTCTGCAGTGGCCACTGCGGCTGACTCCGTGGCTGCCCCAGCAGCTGGCCTGGGGACAGCCTGAGCAGTGGTTTCAAGGGTGGCAGGAGCAGCCACAGCTCAGTGGCTCCTGGCACCTGTCCCGAGGTGGCCGGAGCAGGGCTGGCCTCTGGGGCTCCCCTCACCAGGCAGCATCTGGAGCGGCAGTGGGTCCCCGGGGCTTCTCCCCCAGTATATGGTGCCACGGGCCCCCTGGACTCCCTGCGCCCACAGCTGGTGCCACGGACCCCTGGGCCTCCCTCCCCACGATTCAATGCGGGGTATTTATGGTATAAGTCATGGCCGGGTCATGGGCAATGAGCTTTTGGGTTTTGCCCGTGATCTGTCCATGACATTTACTAAAAATACCCGTGATTAAATCTTCACCTTCCTCATTATCGATCAAATAAATCGAAACGCCTCCACCTGCAAGTGGATTTTGCCCAGGACCCTCAGAGTCAGCAGCTGTTACGCCCCCACTGAGCTCTCTGGTCAGGTGTCCTAGCGCTGGAAGCCGCCTGTTTAGATCCTAAAATAGTGTTTTTTCACCGGGGGGGCTGAAATTTTGGACCGGACATTGTAGCTCCACCGTTATTTTACTGAATTGCTTCAAAACAGCAAGTCAAGAAAGTCTCCTAAGTGCCAGGCTCTCTGCCATGGAAACAGCTGCCCCTGCTCTGCAGGAGTCTGTGCGTTCCACCCAGCAACGCACACACCTGCTCCGCACTGAAGGGGGGTCAGACAGTGACAGGGTTGGTAACACAAATACTTCAGACTATTAACTCCAGGTCCCTTCCTTTCTTTAACCCAGGATGTGCCAGTCAACTGGTAACCATGCTGTTATCTTCACCTTAAAATACCTCTCAGTACATTTTCAGCAGCCCTCCACCCCCTGCCCTCCCTGCAGCCAGCCCCTGTCTCCAGCCAACCCCTGCTGCACCCCCCTGCCCTGCCTCCAGCCAGCCCCGCACCACCTGCCCTGCCTGCAGCCAGCTCTGCAACCCTGCCCTGCCCGCAGCCAGCCCCGCACCCCATGCCCTGCCTGCAGCCAGCCCCTGTCTGCGGCCAGCCCTGCACCCCCTGCCCTGCCTGCATCCAGCCCCACACCCCCTGCCCTGCCCGCAGCCAGCCCCGTCTGCTGCCAGCCCCGCACCCCCTGCCCTGCCTGCAGCCAGCCCCTGTCTGCCGCCAGCCCCACACCCCTGCCCTGCCCGCAGCCAGCCCCTGTCTGCCGCCAGCCCCGCACCCCTGCCCTGCACGCAGCCAGCCCCACACCCCCTGCCCTGCCCGCAGCCAGCCCCTGTCTGCAGCAAGCCCCGCACCCCCTGCCCTGACGGCAGCCAGCCCATGACTCCAGCCAGCCCCGCACCCCCTGCCCTGCCCGCAGCCAGCCCCTGTCTGCAGCCAGCCCCGCACCCCATGCCCTGCCCGCAGCCAGACCCTGACTGCGGTCAGCCCTGTACCCCCTGCCCTGCCCGCACCAGCCCCTGTCTCCAGCCAGCCACGCAGGCCCCGGCTCCAGCCAACCCCTGCTGCACCCCCCTGCCCTGTCTGCAGCCCGCCCCGGACCCCCAGCCCGCAGCCAGCACCTGTCTGAACCCAGCCCCGCACCCCCTGCCCTGACCGCAGCCAGCCCCTGCCTCCGGCCAGCCCCGCACTCCACGCCCTGCCTGCAGCCCTGCACCCTCTGCCCTGCCCGCACCAGCCACATCCTCCCTGCCCTGCCTGCAGCCAGCTCTACACCCCCTGCCCACAGCCAGCCCCTTCCACACCCCCTGCCCTGTCTCCAGCCAACTCCTGCCACACCCCCTGCCACTCACCCCTGCCTGAAGCCAGCCAGTCCCGCACTCCTCTGTCTCCAGCCCTGCCAACCCCTGGTGCACCCCCACTGCATCCCTGCCTGAAGCCAGCCAGCCCCACACACCCCTGTCTCCAGCCAGCCCCGCACCCCTTGCCTGCAGCCAGACCCTACCTCCAGCCAGCTCCTGCCCTGCCTGCAGCCAGCCCCATGGCCACTGGTGCCCTGCACTTCCCAGGGCAGTAACCCTGCACACCTGCTTCAATGAGGGGGGCACGGAGCAGCTGGGACCCCACATGTGCACACCCGAGGGTGACCAGACAGCGAGTGTGAAAAATCGGGACAGGGAGTGGGGGGTAATAGGATCCTAGATAAGAAAAAGACCCCAAAATTGGGACATCTGGTCACCCTAGCACACCCCCAGGACTCCTGAGTTCCATTGCTGGGTTTCCTATTGGTTCCACTGCTGGTTGTTTTCCTTTTCCTGGGGGACTCTGGGCAAGTTGCTCCCCCCCCCCCCTAGGGCTCTGTCCCCAGCAGGCAAATGGGGATTTCGTACCTTCCCACTATTGGAAAGTGCTGGGAGAATCCCCCAGCCAAAGCTGCTCTGACAGAGCTAAGCAGCATCTGACCATTCAAGGTCGGAGCGCACTGCCCAGGAGGAGGAGTGTCTGTCTCTGGGATTTCACTTCAGCCCAGTCTAGAGAGCGGGGCCCAGCCATGGGGTTTGGCTCAAGAAGACCAAGTCTCCAATTTGTTACGGGTGTTTTGAATTCCAGTCCTGAGCTCCAAAGTGCTTGGTGTCAGTTGCACGTTTTAGAAGCAGGCTCTCCATTCCATTTTCTAAATCATTAATGAAACTATTGAATAGTACCGGACCCCAGACTGATCCCTGCAGGACCCACTAGGTGCACCCTCTCCGTTGGGCAGCCAAACCTGGAGAAGGGCCCTTGGAGTCTGGGCTTTCAACCAGCTCTGCACCCACATGACACTTATTGCATCTAGACTGCATTTCCCTCATTTGCTTGTGAGAATGTCCTGCGGGACTGTGTCAAAAGCCTTAGTAACCCCGAGATAGATCCCATCTACTGTTTACCCACCTCCACTAGGCCCGGAACCCTGCCAAAGAAGGAAAGAGGCTGGGTTTGGGATGATTTGTTCTTGACAAATCCATGCTCCCTCGTCCTAAGAACCAAATTATCCTGTAGGTGCTGCTGGAAAACTGATTGTTTAAGAATATATTCCAGTATCTCTCTAGCTATGGAAGTGAGGCTAGCTAGTCTGTAAGTCCCAGGGGTCTCTTTGTACCCCTTTGAAAGATAGGTCCTGTCTTGTTCATGGATGGGAAGATGTTCTTTTTCAGGGATCTCAGACAAGAACTGGGGCACAACACATGGTTTGTTAATGCCACAAAAATGGAGGCAGGAACCTCTTCTCTCCTGCTGGCAAAGAACCCCAGGTACCTAAAAGACAGGGACTCACATCCCTGAATGGGCTTTAAAAAAAAAGCAGTGATTAAAAAGTTTGGCCCCAACCATTTCTTGTTTCCATAGACTAGACATTTTAGCAAACTTTAGAATTCCTTGGTGCAAACACCAAGAAACTCCCCTTTATCCTTCACAGAGGGCTTTAACGCCCCTTCTCTCACTCAGGCTCACGACTGCCCAGAGCTTGAGAATTGTCCCTGTTCCCATTGGACAGATGGGGAGGAGCCTGAGGCACAGAGAAGGGAAGTGACCTACCCAAGGGCCAGCAAGGCAGTGGCAGAGCCAGAAAGAGAAGCCACCAGTCCTTACTCCTGTTCTAACAAACAGCAAACCCCCAGAGGCAGGGATGGAGCCCAGGAATCGAGATGGTGGGGAAATTTCATTGAAACCGTTTGTCAGAAAATCCCATTTAGACTAAACCAGTTTGTTTCTCGAAATCATAACAAGTGGGATGAAAGTTCTTTGCAAAAATATTTTGTTGCAAAACAAAAGCATCTCCTGTTTGTCACAGTGCGTTAAATTGTCTCGTCACACACAAAGAGGAGACACTTCGATCTCAAACATTAGATAAGATGCTTCAGTCTGAGCTAAGTCGTTGCTGCTCTTAACAATTTCAAAATTAAAAAAAACCAAATCAATTAGAGTATTTCAGCTATTCTATTATGTCAGAATCTGCTCTGAGTACATGTGATAGGACACCTCATATTATGCACTACTCCTAGTGACACTCCAATGGATCCCCATCCTCCACCTACCGTGAGGTAGGTAGGAGCGATCATTATTATCCCTCGTTGAAAGAGGAGAAGCTACATGTGAGAAAGAAGTATTGACTTGTCTTAGGTCACACGCCCAGGCAGGGGCAGAGTTGGGAATAGGACCCAAGAGCTCTGATTTTCAAACTAACCATCGGATCTTGAATTTCAGACATTGAATAACCTGAATAAAGTGCTCTCAGATGAGCTCCAGACCAACAACAGTGCACAGGAATTATTCAGCAAGTATTTGAGGAGAACTGCAATGTTAGAGAGAATCATGAACTGCTCAGAGACCATTAATATAGAGAAGCAGCAAAATTCATCCAACATAGAACTGGTTCTGACTTATTTCCTTGGTCTTAAAAGAGACCAACAAGGACCTGAGTCTCCTCCCTGTCAATAACCCCCTGCTCAGCCAATCAGGGTAGAGACTGAGGAAGGGAGGCTGAGGGTTCTCACCAGAGAGCCCAAAGGATGGCCCAGGTCACTGGTGGGGATCAAATACAATTCAGAATAAAATTCGGCCTCCTTAAGCTTGTGTTTTCCATGCCTAGAATTCAACTCTCACCAGATGGATCAGACTGAACAGGTTTCAAACCTCCAGGAGGCTCTTACCTTCTAAACAGGGACGGCTGTTTTCTAGTAAAATCACTGAAAGGGAAAGAGAAAACTCAAAAGAGGTTCCTCGTGGCGCTCACGTCCGTGAACCCGAATACTCTCTCAGTCCTCAAAGAGAGACCTGGAGAAGGAGACTTGCTGGAGCAAAGCCACAGGGGTCCATGTGGTTTCCCTGGACCCTTGCCCTTGTCCTGCCTGGCTGATGTCAGCATCTCTCTGTGAGGTCACCACCTCCCCACCACCTTGGACCAATAGTCTGAGGTCCTGCAAAAGGCCTTTGTGATGTCACTGCCACACCCCTCCCTTGCTGGGCTAATGTCCTGCCCTGGCCAGGCACTTTGCAGGTTTGAGCTACTCCCTGTGGATCACCCCACTCACGGAGCGTTCGTTCTAGGCAGAACTGACACCAACTTGTCTGGCTGGGGTGTTCCCTGGAAGCAGAGCACAAGTTTGAAATACGGGCAGCATAGAGCCAATATTCATAACGTCAACTACAAAAATGATACACATCTAGAGATAGCGTCATTATAATCAGCCAATCAGAACCTCTCCATAGACCCCCTTACACGACAACCTTTCGACAATATTGGCTGCAAATATAGAACCGTGGTCGCAGCAGTGATCTATACAGTTACAGATTATGTCAATAACATTACAAGAAGTGACACGGCATCAGTGAGACTGATACTGGAATACTGCCTCCAGTTTTGGTGTCCTCATGTGAAAAGATGTTGTGAAATTGGAGCTCGGGCAGCAAAAAGCCACCAGATGTTCTGAGGGCTGGAGAAAAATGCCTTCTAGTGAGCTATTGAAAGAGCTCAACCTGCTTAGCTTATCAAAAGAAGATTGAAAGGTGACTTCATTGAAATGCTGAAGTGCCTTAATGGAGAGAAAGGACTGGGTATTAAAGGGCTCTTTAATCTAGCAGAGAAAGGCTTAACAAGACCCAATGGCTGGAAGATGAAAAGAGACAAATTCATATTACAACTAAGGCACAAATATTCAACAGCGAGGATGATTCACCACAGGAACAAGATACCAAGGAAAGTGGTGGATTCACCATCTCCTGATGTCATTTCATGAAGACTAGATGCCTTTCTGGAATGTGTTTGCCCCAAAAGTAGCTCTTGTGTCATACAGGAGGCCTGTGATATGCAGGGGGTCAGATTAGATGCTCTAATGGTCTCATCTGGCCATAAAGTCAACTCATTTCTGAAAAACTGAGTGTAGCATTGGGAGCAGCGTCTGCTGTTTCCCTGTCTAGCCGGCTTGCTGCCTAGAACGAACGCTCCTTGGGTGGGGTGATCCCCAGGGACTAGCTCAAACCTGCAAAGTGCCTGGCCAGGGGCAGGATATTGGCACAGCAAGGGAGGGGTGTGGCAGTGACATCACAAAGGCCTTTTGCAGGACCTCAGCCTATTGGTCCAAGGTGGTGGGGAGGTGGTGACCTCACAGAGAGATGCTGACATCAGCCAGGCAGGACAGGGGCGAGGGGCCAGGGAAACCTCAGAGACCCCTGTGGCTTTGCTTCAGCAAGTCTCCTTCTCCAGGTCTCTCTTTGAGGACTGAGAGAGTATTCGGGTTCACGGACGTGAGCGCCAGGAGGAACCTCTTTCAAGTTTTCTCCTTCCCTTTCAGTGATTTTACTAGAAAACAGCTGTCCCTGTTTAGAAGGTAAGAGCCTCCTGGAGGTTTGAAACCTGTTCAGTCTGATCCATCTGGTGACAGTTGATTTCTAGGCATGGAAAACACGAGCTTAAAGAGGAAGAATTTCATTCCGCACCTGGGATTTTGTTCCTTAGAACCACTGGAGACATTGGGGTTTGTGCTTTTTGTTTCACCTTTTCCTCCATCCATCCCTCCCTCCTTTCTCTTCATCTCTTGCTTCTTTTGTCCTTTCTCCTGTTCCCCTCCCACTGCCACCTGTGTGTGTGTGTGTGTTGCGGGGCAGTGCTCTGCAGCTCCCACTGTGGGAGATCCACCCAAAAATATGGGGCTGAAATAGTGCTCGGGCAGTGATTCCCATCAGTGACCTGGGCCATCCTTTGGGCTCTCTGGTGAGAACCCTCAGCCTCCCGTCCTCAGTCTCTACCCTGATTGGCTGAGCAGGGGGTTATTGACAGGGAGGAGACTCAGATCCTTGTTGTTCTCTTTCAAGACCAAGTAAATAAGTCAGAACCAGTTCTATGTTTGATAAATTTTGCTGCTTCTCTACATTAATGGTCTCTGAGCAGTTCATGATTCTCTCTAACGTTGCAGTTCTCCTAAAATACTTGCTGAATAATTCCTGTGCACTGTTGTTGGTCTGGAGCTCATCTGAGAGCACTTTATTCAGATCATTCAATGTCTGAAATTCAAGATCCGATGGCGAGTTTGAAAATCAGGGCTCTTGGGTCCTATTCCCAACTCTGCCACTGACTGGCCGTGTGACCTCAGACAAGTCAATTCTCCTTTCTCAGCCTTAGCTTCTCCCTCTTTCGAGTAGGGATAATAATGATCCGCTCCTACCTACTTCATGGTGCGTGGAGGCAGGGCCGGCTCTAGGTTTTTTGCCGTCCCAAGCAAAAAAAATTTTTGGCTTCCCCCACCCCAGCCCTGGGCTCCCCCCTGCACCTCCCTGCCACCCCAGCCCTGGGCTCTGCCCCCTCCACCTGCACCCCCTGCCACTCCAGCCTTGGGCGCTACCCACACACACACACACACCCCTGCACTCTCCTTCCACCCCAGCCCTGGGTCACTGGTAACTTGCTCCCAGGGCGGGTCATTCAGCAGGGATTTTGGATGTGCACAGAACACAGACAGGACTGGTTCCCGCATGGTTACAGAACTGCAGTAAAGTGGAACAATGTTCAGCTTGTGTGATTGGAGGATATCTGGATGCATATTATAAGACTGTCCTCCATAAATGAGGAAAAGTTGAGGTGCCTTTATTATTCTTTTGTTCCACTCTTTCTTTCTCTGGGGAATTTGCCAATGCAATATCACTGTCTTCCTTTTAAACAAATAAAACAAAAACAAACAAAAAGGCAATGGCTGTTGAAAATTGCAATTCCAGTCCTAATAACCCCTGGGAAGCATTTCTTGCTCAATTTTATCCTACTTTTTCTACAGCAAATGACAGTAGATCAGCATATTTGATTTGGGAGAAATGAAGTAACAGCTGCCCAAACTGAGCTGGAGCCCTCCTGAATGTTGAGGTGTTCAAATCTGGAAGGCAGGCGCTAGATTCCCTTTCTGAACATTAGCTAAATCTGGAAAGGAAAAGTCAATTTCTGCTGCCATGGTTCAGGAGTGGAAATCCTCCTACGTGCCTGGTGCTGTATCTAGAGCTGCCCAGGTCCAGCAGAGCCTCCCCTCCCTCACTTTTCATTTTAAATTCTAGTGGGATCCACGTACCTCCCTTGCCAGGCTTCAGCTAGAGAGGGGCCTGTCCATTCAGTCCCCCCAATTCCTTCTTTGGGGGCTGCCAGGTGAGGTCACACCAGTATCCCTCAGCCGGTCTGGGGATGTCTTCTGAAGGGGATGTCTGGGGCAAAGCTTTCTAGTCCAAAAAGTTGGTGGATGCAGGGGGGCGCCATTTTCAGCAGTTTAATGTTTGGTACTGCAGTGAGTGACTGCTGGGTGCAGTGATATAGTGACCCCTGGGTCTCTGAATGAGGCTTTATAGCTGTGGGGGGTGAGGGGGCAAGTGGGGAGCAGGTGGGCGAGCGGGTGGACAAGTGGGAGGTGGGCACAGAGGTGAGCAGTGAGCCAGCAGGGGCTCTAGGGGCCGGCACGGGGGTTTCTGGCGGGGAGGGAGGAGGTGAAAGGAGGCGAGTGGTGGGTGGAGGACTGACTAGCAGGAGATGCAGCAGGCCAGCGAGGGGCTAGGGGGTGAAGAGCGGTGTGACGGTGAGATCTGGTCACCCTATGGGGCCATTTCTTCTCCCTCCTCCAAACCTTCCTTTTCAGCCCACAGCTGTTTCAGGCGGGCGGCGCTGGGGAAGGAGGGTTTGTTTCTGTGGGGTGGGCTGTGCTGGGAGGGGTTGTTTCCACAGGGATGGGTGGCGCTGGGGGGGTGTTTCAAGGGGGCTGGATGGCAAAGCGGGGGGGGGGCGCAATTTTATATTCTTTCCTTGGGTGTAAAATTAGCTAGTTACGGCTCTGGGACCCCATATTGTGCAAGGTGCTGTACGATCCCTGGCCAACACTGGGACACCCAGGGGGTTCCCCTCAATCTCCCTGAGCCTCTGCTGCCCAACTGCTTCTGACTCCATCTGGATCACCCCCCCCCACAAAAAACCCACCTTGCCAAACAGTCCGTCGTTCCCTGCCGCGTAATTCTGGTGTCACACCCTGGGTCCATCTCCTCTCTTCATCCCTCCCCCCCCCTCCGGGTGAGCAGAGATGGAGGCAACTTCAGCCACTGGAGCCAGCCCCAGCGAGCGGTGCAGCCCACCCGGGGGGTGTTTGCAGACATAGGTGGCAGGTTCGTATAATTTTTGGTGGGGCAATAAATGGTGGTGTCCCCGGCTCTCACCCTGTAAGCTGATATAAAATGAAGCTACAATGCGTCAGCACCACAAGATTACAAGGGTCAATTAAAAGTGGAAAGTGAGAAGCAGCACTTGCCTATTAATACCTAATATACGGTATTAAATTTTGTTGCACCTGTTGTGACAAAGTGGGAATGTTCTTAATGTTTTCTCTGAATACTGTGTGGGTGCCTCAGTTTCCCCTGCAAAGTGCCAACTGACGGTGTTGGGGACAAAGAGATCAGGTGGCCTCCTTGTCCGGAAGAGACACAGAGGCCAGAGGAGGGAGTGTCAGTTTGGAGCTGGCTGGGGAAATTGGGAGAGGCCCAGAACTTGGGTCTGGGCTCCCCACCCCCCAAGATGGACCTGACTGAGGGGTCCTGTTTTCTGTACTTACAAGCTCTGTTTTAGACTGTATCCCTGTCATCTAATAAACCTTCTGTTTTACCGGCTGGCTGAGAGTCACATCTGACTGCGGAGTTGGGGTGCAGGGACCTCTGGTTGCCCCAGGACCTGCCTGGGCAGACTCGCTGCGGAAAGTGCATGACGTGGAAGGGCATGCTGAATGCTCCGAGGTCAGACCCAGGAAGGTGTAAGCTTCTTGCCCTGGAGACAGTCTGCTCCGAGAGAGGAGGCTCCCCCAGAGTCCTGACTGGCTTTGTATGGAGTTGTTCCAAAGCATCCCAGCATCCCCTTCCACACCATGCGCTTCCCGGAAGTCTGCACAGGCACTGACACTCCCTCCTCTGGCCTTTGTCTCTTTTCCAAGCATTAGGAGGCCACCTGATCTCCTTGTTCTCCAAAACCTTCAGTTGGCACCTTGTAGGAGAGTGGCCCAGGCCATCAGTTACCTGGAGGCAGGGTTGCAGCCATTCTCTGTGCAGATGGCATCACACTGGCCCTCTAGGGCTTTACAACAATCACACCCCCTTATCCCACCATCTAGAGCCTTAAGAAATGCATTGGGGAAACTGAGGCACACAGACAGTATTCAGAGAAAACACCTGTATACGACCAGTTACATACTTTGAAGGGTGTAAAATAATCAAATATTGTGCTCAATACAATGATACTCCAAACACCTTCAGTTGGCACCTTGCAGGAGAGTGGCCCAGGCCATCAGTTGCCTGGAGACAGGGTGTCGGCCATTCTCTGTGCAGACAGCATCACACTGGCCCTCTAGGGCTTTACAACAATCACACCCCCTTATCCCACCATCTAGAGCCTTAAGAAATGCATTGGAGAAACTGAGGCACACAGACAGTATTCAGAGAAAACACCTGTATACGACCAGTTACATACTTTGAAGGGTGTAAAATAATCAAATATTGTGCTAAATACAATGATACTCCAAACTGACCACCAAATTTAAGTTGCATGTTTTTCCCCTCAGGTGAGGGTTCTGGGGTGGGGCTGGGGATGAGGGGTTCACAGTGCAGGAGCGTGCTCGGTGCTGGGGGTGCAGGCTTTGGGGTGAGGCAGGGCTGAGGATGAGGAACTTGGGGTGCAGACAGGCTGCCCCAGGGCCAGAGAGGACTCCCCATCACCACCACTGGCAGCAGCAAGCTCCAGGGGAGGGACCCCTCCTGCCCCCCACGGCACACACACTCTGCACATGCTCCTAGGGCCCCTCTCAGGTCCAGAAAGCTCACTCCTCTCCCCTATGATGGGTGCTGGGGGGGGGCACAGGTGGCCTTCCATGTTGCTGCCCCTCACCATAACTTCACTGTGGATGGGGGATGGGGCTGCCCCTTGCCCAGCATGGGGCAGAAGTGGGGTAGGCAGGGTGGTGGTGGCTATGGGGCGGGGGAGCAGGGTGTCATAAAATTCACCCAAGCCCCAGCTGCTCAGGTCTAGGAAGCCTCCCTCTCCCATCCCTCCTGTGGCGGGTGGGTTGGTGGGTGCTGGGGGAGGGGGCATTGCCTTCACATGTGGCTTCCTGCCTCCCCTGTGCAGCCTGCTGCGCCTCACTGGGGGTAGGAGCTGGGGCTGGGGCAGAATCATAGGGTCAAACACTCAAACATAATAAATCATAGGGTCAAACACTCACGGAAGCAGCTGCTAAGGTGAGTGATGTCCGTCTCCTGGCCAGAAGTCCCCTTCGGTCTCCTCCAGGTAGGGGCAGGGGAGGGGAGAACAGCACAGCACGGCCCCCTCCACTCCACTCCCCCTCCCCCTCCCAAGGTGCTACAGCAGTAGCTAGCATTGCTCTTTCTTATGCTAATGCTGCAGATTTAGCCCTTAGGCTGCGGCAGCAGAAGGGAGAGAGACACGCGCTGCCTGCTCTCTTTACATTCAGGCAGGGAAGCTCCGGGGAGGGGGAGAAAATATTGGTGGAGCAGAGCCCCTGATTATGAATATTCCTGGGGCTTTAGCTCCCCGAGCCCATATAAGCTGGCGCCCATGCCTGCTTCCACAGCCCTGGCCATGTACACAGCTGCTGGAGACCTGGGGAAGCGGTGGGGCTCCAGTGGCTATTTAAAGGGCTGGGGTGATAGAAGCAACGGGAGCCACGGACTTTTTAAGTAGCCCACAGATCCCCACAGCCCTACTCCAGGGCTCCAGCAGTGTGGCTGTGGTGGCAATTTAAAGGGCCCCCAGGCCCTTTAAATTGTCCCCTGGAGAAGCCGGGCCCCCCTGGTACAGTCCACTGACTCTTGCCAATACACCGAACCGGGGCTTGGGCGCGGGACCCTCTTAGGGGCAGGGCCCGATTCAGGGGAATTGGTTGAGCTGGCCTAAAGCCGGCCCTGCCAGTATATCCAGGACATTAGGAGCACACTTTCCCCCCCCCAATACCTAGTAGTTGCACTGTCTTCTCCCATAGCTACTTACGTTGCAGCTTTATTGTTAAAACTAAATTGGGAAGAAAAACGACTGATTCAGAACTTGTTTAATGGTTACTTTATTGCTGAAGGGTGTTGTGGGGTGTAGACTTGGAGAGAGGAAGGTTTCTATGATGTAGGCAAGATCAAGTATTTTATCCAAAACCAGAATACGAATGGTGCTGGACTTCTTGGTGTCTGACCTTGAGCTATTGTCAAAAGTTTGAGGGTGACTCTTCTCCTTCCTCATATTTTGGTTAGGATTCCATTGATGAAGGGATTGGCCTCAAATACCTGGTTGTAGGACTCTTCCACGGTGTAGTTTTCATCTTGGGTTGCCCGGTCCTAATTATATTAAAGCATGTACTTTAGTCTTTGTAATTATCTGTTATAACTCAGTAGCTTTTTATGAAGGCAGGAGTAAAACAAAAGTAGCTGCAATAGTTTCATACTTAACTAACACTGAAAATGTACATAATTTAAATCAGACTCCTAACCTTAATTTTTGCTTAATAAATAAATCCATAAGAAAACTATGTTGGGAAACTGCTATAGGGAAGTGCACTTCTCCTATATAGGTCATAAGGATCCTATCTGTCTGAAACTGGCTGCTCTTTCTTTCTTTGATCTGCAGAGTGACTGATGCTTTTCAGATATCAGCTGTGGGTACAGGAGGGTTTCATTGCATCTTCTCTCTTGGCACCAGCTACTGTTCTCCCTTCTTGTTGCATTGATAGTGGGTGGGTGTGTCTCACCTTTCTTTAAAATCACATATGCTAGGGACAGTCTTGTCCTCTTCTCCTCTCCTGATGTCACTGTAGATGCACGCAGTGCAAAATGTACTACAGTCATATAGTATCTCAAATGCAAAGCTGCATTTCAGTGATCTGAGGTTTGAAGAACAATGTGGAACTAGCTGTTTTACGGGATGTCTCGATTTCATTCCTGTAGTAACATAACTGGTGATAGGAAAGCAGGGAGAGAGAGAGGTGTGTGCTCAGCAGGGCTGCTGGCCACGGGGCCAATGGATGTGGGTAGGCTGGGTGGGATCTCGGGAGTCACGTCTCAGGGATCTGCCCCACTCCCCAGCACTGCTCCAGCTCTGAGCTGTCTCCACTGCCTGGGACCTGTGTGGCCCCACCTGCCTCCCGGGGGAAGAGCCACCTGGGACTGGTGCAGAGGCTGGGCCAGTCTCAGCCACTCACAGGGGACAGTCGGGGAGGGGGGAGGCTCAGCTGGGTCCTGAGAGAGCCTGGCCCGGGTAGGCTCTGCTCCTGCTCTAGCCTGGCTGCTTCCACCACTCCCAAGGGGCCGGAGTTCTCCTGCCCCAGGACCAGCTCTGGCTGCGCTGCCAGCTCAGCCTGGCAGACACAGTCACCTCCCATCAGGGCCGGCTACTGTGGCTGGGGGTTAGGGTGTGGGAGAGTAGGTCTCTAGTGGGTCTGGGGGGTGCTGGGCACTGTGGGGTGGGAAGATCTGTGTGTGTTGGGGGGCTGTCAGTGGGGGAGATCTGTGTGTGTGTGTTGGGAAGTGCGGGGGGGTCTGGACAGCGTGGGTCTGGCAGCTCCCGGTTTGTAAACAGGGCCCTTGTACTGGGCTGGGTGGAGTTGGGCTGTCCCTGCCGTGCCATGACTCATCATCCATTGCCCCCGGCGAGCCCCTCGCTCTGAGGACTTTGCCCCCCTGCCCCATGTCCCCATTTCCCCCAGGGGGACCCACAAATATGTTTAGCACCGGGCCCACAAAAGGTTAATCCAGCCCTGTTTGGGGTGCAGGATCTGGAAGGGAGTTGGGCAGGGGGGTTGCAGGCTATGGGGAGGTTGAGTGAGGGGTGCAGGCTCTGAGCTGGGGCAGGGGATGGGGGTGCAGGGGGGGTGCGGACACGCGGGCTCTGGGAGGGAGTTGGGGCGGGAGGGTTGCAGGCTATGGGGAGGTTGAGTGAGGGGGCAGGCTCTGAGCTGGGGCAGGGATTGGGGTGCAGGGGGTGCGGACACGCGGGCTCTGGGAGGGAGTTGGGGCGGGAGGGTTGCAGGCTATGGGGCGGTTGTGTGAGGGGTGCTGGCTCTGTGCTGGGGCTGGGGATGGGGGTGCAGGGGGGGTGCGGACACGTGGGCTCGGGGAGGGAGTTGGGGGGCAGGAGGGGTGCAGGCTCTGGGGAGGTTGAGTGAGGGGTGCAGGCTCTGAGCTGGGGCAGGGGATTGGGAGTGCGGACACGCGGGCTCGGGAGTTGGGGGCGGAGGGTTGCAGGCTATGGGGAGGTTGAGTGAGGGGGCAGGCTCTGAGCTGGGGCAGGGGATGGGGGTGCAGGGAGGTGTGGACACGCGGGCTCGGCGGGGAGTTGGGGGCGGGAGGGTTGCAGGCTATGGGGAGGTTGAGGAGGGGGCAGGCTCTGAGCTGGGGCAGGGGATGGGGTGCAGGGGGTGCGGACACGCGGGCTGGGGAGTTGGGGCGGGAGGGTTGCAGGCTATGGGGAGGGTGATTGAGGGGGGCAGGCTCTGAGCTGGGGCAGGGGATGGGGGTGCAGGGGGGGGACACGCGGGCTGGGAGTTGGCAGCTCGGCGCTGCACCAGGGGAAGGGCTGCGGGGTTTCACACGGACACAGACACTTTCCCACAGTCCCGGGCGGGAGGCAGAGCCGCGGGGCGGGGGGTCTGGCCGGTGTGTCCCGCACTCGGGCTCCCGGCCGGAGCAGGGGCCGCCCCGCAGCGCTGGCACAGACCGAGCGGCGCTGCGGGGTCGGAGCTCGGACGGGGGGGGGGGAGGCCGGTGCCTGGAGCCCCGGGAACCCGCCCCCGGCTGACACGCGGCAGAACCGAGACAGCCGGTGCCCCCCCGCCCGGCCCCCCCCGATCTGCGCGCGCAGCGGGGGGCGCGGCCCGAGGGGCCCCTGTTCCCCAAACGGGGTTTGTCCCGCACAGGGTCTGGCAGCGGCTCCCCCCCATTTCCCCCCCTCCCCCGCCGCCCCCTGCAGCAGCTCGACCCCGGCCAGTGAATTTCTGCCCCGCTCAGCCCCTCCCCCCCGCTGCGATTTGCCCCCCGGGGCTTTTCACCCCCCCGCGGAGCGGGCAGCGAAGCGCCGGGAGCGGTGAGGGCAGAGAGCGGGCAGCGGCCACAGCGGCGGTTACTGCGCAGGCTCCGTGCGGCTGCGCATGCTCAGTGCAGCCCAAGGAGCGGATCCGGGGCGGGGGCTGTTTCTGTCGTTACACCGGCCCCGTCACGTGACCCCTCCCCCCGCCCCCGCGGGGTGCGTCACTTCCGGCCGCTGCGGGGGGAGGCTCAGGGCGCGCGGCAGAACCGGTAAGAGCCGAGCGGGGGGCGGGGAACAGACACCTGGGTCCGAGACCCCCCCCCCGCCCTGGGCCGGGCCGGGAGCTGGGGCGGGGCGGCCTCCGTAGCGGTGGGGGGGGGCGGGAAACCCCCGTGGGGGGAGGGGGAGGTGAGTGTGTGTCTGTGTCTCGCCCCTGCCCCTCCCCCACTGCCGCCCCCTCCCCCCCCGGGCTCCCTGCGGCCCGGGTGAGGGGGGGGACCCGGCCCGGCTCGCGTGCGCTGGCGCGGCCCGTAAATCCCCGGGCCCCTCCCCGGGGCCCTGCACACCCGCCCCCGCGCTGGGGTTTGTCTCCCCGCTGCCGGGGCGGAGTCTGTGACCCGTTTCCCCCAACGCTCAGACCCGGATATAAACATCCCAACCCCGCCCCGTTCTCCCGCCTTCTCTGCTGCCGCCGGACCGGGCCGCGCGCGGGGCCCCGCCCGGATCGACCTTGTGCCCGGGTCCCCCCCGCGGGGCGGGGCCTTGGGGGCCAACGGCGCCGCTTTTCCCCTCGGCCAGACCCTGGTGGGAACCGCTCAGCTCTTATCCCTGATCAACACCTGCCCCCGTGTGTGTGTGGGGTTGGTTTTCCCTGAATTGCCTGACGTTCTGTTGTGGTGGGTTTTATTCTGTGTGATTTGTTTTCATACGTATCTATTGTAGGGCAGCCTAGTGCCTTCAGCTGCCATGTCTCTGTCCAGCTCCCCCTGCTGAGGCAGGATCCGGTCTCTGTAGATTATCTCTGTCCTGCCTGTTCCTAAAAACTTCCAGGGACAGAGACTCCCCAGCCCCCCTTGTAAGACTGTTCCCGAGCTGACCTGCCTCAGCTCTGGGGACACCCACACAGACTGTAGTGGTGAGCAGCTCTGGAGAGAGAGGAGACCCCAGTGAGTGGCAGCTGGGTAAAGAGACTGAAGTGGGGAGGAGAAACATTGACATGTCCAAGGTCACCCAGGCTGTCTGTGACCGAGCTAGAAATAGAGCCCAGTTCTAGGGCTGTTTTGGGCACTGAAGGTCTCTGCCACCCTGGTGTTTTAGGCGCTGGTGTAAACTCTTAGTACAGACAGAATTTACACTAGTGCGCTCTGATTGGCACTGGTGCACCATGTCCCAGTTTGAAGGCTTGTGGGGGGGATGGGGACACTGACTTCTCCTGACCCAGGGGACACCCCCCAGCTGTGTGCAGGGACTGCAGCTGAGCTGCCCTGCCGAGACAGCCTGTGCATCCATGGACAAACCACCTCTTCCTGCAGCCTAATACAATGGGGTCTGGGGACCTTTTCAAGCTGCGGGTGATGTGGCTCTGGAGTTACCGGGATCTGTTCCTGGCTCTGTCCCTGACCTGCTTGGTGACCTGGGGGAAGTCACAGCCCCTCTGTGCTTTCCTCCTACCCATTGTCTACTTGGATTGTGAGCTCTTTGGGGCAAGGACCGCACTGATTGGTCGAGGTGTTAGTTAAAGCAATTTGGTGGAGGTGCGATTGTGATATGAGAAGATCTGGGTCTGAGTCCCCCATTGTGCGATGAAAGGAGAGAGGTGCATGTGTACCTTGAGCTTCCAGTCTGTCTCGTTTCTGCACTGAGCGGTGCACGTTGTCAGGAGGAAACGGGACTGTTTGCCATGGGAATGGTCAGCAGTGAGATGGGATGTGAGAGCAGTCTGTGTGCTTCACGATGGGTGAGTGAATGGAGACTGTTAAGTGGAACTTCTGTGAGTAAGGATGAAAGAGTTGTAAAAAGGGGTGAAGGGGTGTTCAATTGACCAAGTGTGCGGCTGCTTCTGGGGAGCAGGCCCAGTATCTGAGTGTAGAACAGGTGTCGGTAGCTCCTGTACAGCGCAGCTCACCTAAAACCACATTCTGCCTTAGCAGAGGTAAGCTCTGTCCCCTTCTGTTTGCTTCTGAAAGTTGCCTTTCCCAAGGCTTTGCTGCCTTTGTGAATTGCAGAATTAGGATTCCATTGGTGTGTACTTTCTCTGCATTTCCTGATTATTACAAGTTTGAGTTTTGCTGATCTCTCTTCTGGAGGGGCACCAGACAGCTTCGGGCAACCTTAAATCGTCCTTTCATAAAGTTTTAATAGGTGAATTTCCTAGCTTTTTGCACAGAGCAATGTTGGCAGGAGGAGTTAGCAGGGCTATAGGCAGTTCTGGGTCTCACACAAGTTTGCAATCAGAGGCACAGGGAAGTGCAATGACTTACCCAATGTCACCCAGCAGGCCCGTGGCAGAGCCAGGAATAGTAAGGGTCCAGTGCTCTCTCCACCTAGGTGCTGCGTGATTCTGAAGTTTTGCTCCCCTCTCCTGTACTTTTTGTTACGGTGGAATGGGAATAATGGTCATGCTTTCAAGTGTCTCTCTCCTCCTCCTGACACCATTTGCAGCTCCGCCTCCCCTTCTTTCAAGTGTTTGCGGTGGGCAGTGGTAAGAGAGCCAGCGAGAGAAATCTCTGACATGGTCTGTGCCCCAGCTGGGCCTTCTGCTCCTGGTCCAGCAGTGCCCTAGCTCTGCGTCTCCTCCCCTATACACTCTGGCCTGCCCCTGCACCCCGTACACGTGTAACATGTGCCTTGAAACTATTCCTAGTTTGGATTTGGGAAGATTAAATTTGTTACCTTCAGCTCCCCCACACTCCAGTTTCCCCCACACTCCCCATCACACTCCCCCACCTTCAGCTCCCCCACACTCCAGTTTCAGTTGTTTGGTGGTATCCCGATGGTTTTCGACTGATAGTTTGGGAGGGAGCAGGGCTGGACAGTTGAGTTTATAAAGTAGATGTTCAGTGTCAATGCTTTGTTCCGTACATATGACCCATACGCTGATCTCTGAGTCAGTGAGTCTTGACCAGTTATGAGCTTTCTGTAGACACCTTGCAGGACCATCCTCCAAGCGATGTTTTTGGTGTGGTGGGTTTGTGAGGTCTCAGGTGAGAGCTGCTGGCAAAGACCAAGTGACCCTTTGCCAAGGGATCTCTGTGTCACTGTCTGACCCCCCTAGGCCAGGGAGAGGACGACTTTATGCCAATGGCCTTCAGGACGGGTGCTGAGTTCACTGCAGTGCTCCATGTCCCCTCTCCGTTTGCCTTCTCACTGTGCTGTCTGGGACGCTGCCCCGCTTCCTGCTCCCCAGGCCACCCCATGTCTACTCCATGTGCCAGGCTGCTGGCAGCCCCCAGGGAGAGGCCATCCAGCCCATCAAACTGGTGCCCAACTGCTGGGCCTCAGGCCTTCTGGGGTGCAGCTCTGAGAGTCCCATTGGCCCCTGCCCCAGGGGTGCTCCGGGGGCACGTCCTTCTCGGGGCACCAGGTGAAACAGCAGAAGAGCCGACTGTCGGCAAACAAGGGTAAATAAAGAATGAAAGAAAGAAACGGGGAAAGCCCTGTGGACAGCTCCCATCAGGATCTGGGCCCCTCTTACTTCTGAGAGCCCTGGGAGCGTCTCAGTCCCCTTCAGAGTTTAGTGGGTCCCCAGCACAAGTTTTAACCTGCTCCCCCTTTGAGCTCCGGGATCCCCACCCTCCCTCAGTGAAGGCCAGAGCCCCGAATGCTGCCAGCCCTCTCCTTGGGGCTGGAAATGCTCCACAGACTGTTCCCTCCCCAGGGTGCCCCCCCCCCAGAGTAGAGTAGGTCTCTCCTGTTAACTCCTGCTCCAGTCCTGACAGGCCAGTCCAGACTAAAGCAGCAGTTTAACCCCTTCTATGCCAGCGTGGGGTTTATATAGCCCTTCACAGGCGCCCAGGCCCAGGGAATGGCCCCCTATCAGCCCCATGCCTGAGGTGGTGGGGAGACCCACTGGCAGCATTGCCCTTGAGGGTGCTGCTCCCACTCCCTCCCCTCCCCCTTCACTGCCTGTCACCGTCACTTCCTGAGGGGTGACCCCAGGAGGTGTGTTTTGTTCTCCCTCTCCTGCCCCTGGATCCATTCTGCCCTCCATCACTCACCTCTGTCTCAGGAGACAAGGTGGGTCATGGGGTGCGGGTGATGCTGTGCTGCAGATCCATCATCACTGGAGGGGTGGCAGCCTGGACCCCCCCTTGAAGGTTGCCGGGATGCTAACATGCCCTGGAGGAGAACGGGGGTTTGGTGGAGACCACAGACCATTTGGCCCACACTGTGTCCCTGTGAAGCCTGCTCTGCAGTGCTGCCAATTGCTGCTGGTGGCGTTGTGCCCGTTAGTCTCTGTAACGCTGTCCCCAGTGACTGGAGAGCACGAGCACCGGCCTCAGGCAGACTGGTGAGAAGCAGGGAACAAACCCAAATTGGGTGTGAGGTCTGTATGGAGATTTCACCAACCAAGTATCCAGTGTAAACGCTTCAGGCTCTGTAACAGCATTAACATGGAACCACAGACAGTCCCCTTGGGTGATCCCATATATCTCACCATGCAGGTGAGCCAACCTGTGTGACAGATGGTCCCTTACTCCAGGGGTTCTCAACCTTTTTCTTTCTGAGCCCTCCCCCCAACATGCTATAAAAACTCCACTGCCCATGTGGCCCACAATAACTGGTTTTCTGCATATAAAATCCAGGGCTGGCGTTAGGGGGCAGCAAGCAGGGCACAGGGCCCCCCACAAAGCTACATTGCTTAGGCGTTGGCTTCAGCTCTGAGTGGTGGGGCTCAGGGCCCTGGATTTCAGCCCCATGCGCTGGGACTTCAGCTTTCTGCCCTGGGCCTCAGCGAGTCTAATGCCGGCCTTGCTTGGCAGCCCCCCTGAAAGCTGCTCACGGCCCCCCAGGGGGCCCCAGACCCCTGGTTGAGAACCACTGCCTTACCCCACTAATCACAGCAATGTTCAGGTTACTGCCAGTCTCAAAGGACCAGTCACTTCCTTAGGTCAATTGAATCTTAGATCGTCCAACAAAGACAACTCTTGTAGCCAGTCCTGTAATAACCTGTATTAAATTTTATTTAAAACCAGAGTTGTTTACAAAGTTAAGGCAGGTTAAAGCAGATGCAGATGAGTTACAGTCTTAAATTTCAAAAGGTAACAGAAGCTTCTATAATAAGCAAGTTCTGCATAGCCTGGGTTAGTCCTAAAGAATAAGAAGCTTCATAAGCTCTTGCTTATGCCTAGAAACTTTGCCCCCCAGAGTCCAAGCAGCATACAGATCATCAGTTCCTTCTGTATGGGGTTTTTTTACCCCCTTCCTGCCATGTGCTCTGAGCTGCAAACTCAGCCAGAGGGAAGTGAAGAGCACAACAACAGTCTTGTGTCGTCTTTAATATCCCATAATAGTCTATCTGGTGTGGATGGACCTTTCCTGCCAGGCAGGGTGTAATGCATTCGGTTGCCAGTCAGCACTTCACCTAGGTAAAGTCTCTCTCCTGTCTGGTGATTTACAGAGGCTCACAATGCAGCTACTCAGATATTAACCCTGGCAGCAAATCACATGCATTTAGTAAAGTCTAAACCCATTGTTATAATTCTAATACCTCTTTTAACAATACTAACACAGGTGAGTCAGACTGATCCCAGCGATGCGTTTGTCCATGTTCAATTAAGACTTGGGAGCTTTTGCAAGAATTACACCTCATCTGCCAGTGTCACAGGCAGGCTGGGCAGGGATGGTGTCTCTAGCCTCTGTTTGCCAGAAGCTGGGAATGGGCGACAGGGGATGGATCACTTGATGGTTACCTGTTCTGTTAGTTCCCTCTGAAGCACCTGGCATTGGCCACTGAGCTAGACGGACCATTGGTCTGATGCAGTGGGCAGCTCTTATGTTCACAGTCTGTATGAGGAGTATCTACTCATTGAGACTCACTGGGGAGCCACAGAAAGGAACAAGATGTGCTGAGGCAAGAAGGCCCTGTCTCAGAGTCCCCGGGGTCACGCTTCCCAAAGGCTAAAACTAGGCCCAGCCCATGAAGGGGGCACTGCCAGGAGAGACTGGATAAAGGCTGGAGCATCAAACGGCTTTGTAAACCTGAGAGAGCTGCCTTGGGGACAGTGACAGGGAGAATCCCCAGAGTGACTCCTTTGATTCTGCTCTTCTCTGGCCTCTGATTGATAGAATCATAGAACTGGAAGGGACCTCGAGAGGTCGTCTAATAAGAACCTTTGTGTACTTGCAAACTGTGATCATGTCCCCTCTCAGTCTTCTTTTCTCCAGACTAAACAAACAAAATGTTTTCAATCTTCCCTCATAGGTCATGTTCTCTAGACTTTTAGTCATTTTTGTTGCTCTTCTCTGGACTTTCTCCAATTTGTCCACATCTTTCCTGAAATGTGGCCCCCAGAACTGGACACACTATTCCAGTTGAGGCCTAATCAGCGCGGAGTGGCGCGGAAGAATTACTTCTCGTGTCTTGCTTTTTTTGCAACAGTGTAACACTGTTGACTCATATTTAGCTTACGATGCACTGTGACCCCTAGTTCCCTTTCCGCAGTTCTCCTTCCTAGGGAGTCATTTCCCATTTTGTGTGTGTGCAACTGCTTGTTCCTTCCTAAGTGGAGTACTTGGGATTTGTCCTTACTGAATTTCATCTTATTTACTTCAGACCATTTCTCCAGTTTGTCCAGATCATTTTGAATTTTAATCCTATCCTCCAAAGCACTTGCAACCCCTCCCAGCTTGGTATCGTCCACAAACATAAGTGTAACACAGAGACTCTGCTGCTGGGAGGGTTTCACCATGTGTCAGAGGGTTACACCCTGGTGGGAGGGCGCTAGGCCTGTACTGGGATACGGTCACTCTGTGCTTCATAGTGTGGCAGAACCGGGAATGTCCATTAGCAGGGGAAAATCCTGGGGGGGGAATCGGCTTGTGGAATGGACAAAAACCCCACCTGAATTCTCTCACCTTGCCCTTCTCGCCCTGGCAGGTTACAGAATAACGTCCACGTTTCGCTCCAGATCATCCCCTCCTCCCAGGGGGAAGGAAATGGCTGCAGTGGAGCTGGCTCAGGTAAGGGATTCTCAGGGAGCTGGTGGTGGGTTCTGCTTGGAGGGAGAGGAGCAGTAAATGCATAGGAGGGTGGGAATTGCTCGAGGTGGTGGGAGGCAGGAACTATCTAGGGTGGAGGAAGGGAGGGGACAGGATGTGACAAAGCTTCTGAGACTTGTGTAATGTAGGGTGTGATGGATTGTCACCCCCGGGGTGCACTGTGGGGGGCTTCTGGGAACCGCTGTGCCCTCTAACCCTGAAGCTGGGCTGGCCCTTCTCACAGTGGTTGGCCGGAGATTCAGCCAGCCTCTCTAGGCCCTGTTATCACCCAACACGACAGCAGGTGGTGCCATGCAGCCAGCTAAGCTACCTGAGTGCTTTACTTAAGCCACTCAAGGACAGAGAAGACAACAGCCAATTTCCCAGCGGTAAGTGATAGCAAAGCGATCAAAGCAGATTACTTAGGCCTAGTTTGAGTTTTTGGTTATTTGCTAACATACTAGATGGATAGAATTTGAACTAGCAATTTCTCCCCCTTACTGATGATAGAAGCAGTCCACCAAGTTTCCATATGCAAGCTTGAAATCCCTTTACCCTGGGACCAACACTTCCCCCAGTTCAGTCTTTGTTCCTCAGGTGCTTCCTCAGGTGGAGAAAGTGAATAAGGAAAAGTTATTTACTTGTTCATGTAATATAAGAACTAGGGGCCACCAAATGAAATTAATGGGCGGCAGGTTTAAAACAAATAAAAGGAAGTTCTTCACGCAGCACACAGTCAACCTGTGGAACTCCTTGCCTGAGGAGATCCTGAAGGCTAGGACTATAACAGCATTTAAAAGAGAACTGGATAAATTCATGGAGGTTAAGTCCATTAATGGCTATTAGCCAGGATGGGTAAGGGTGTCCCTAGCCTCTGTTCGTCAGAGGGTGGAGATAGATGGCAGGAGAGAGATCACTTGATCATTACCTGTTAGGTTCACTCCCTCTGGGGCACCTGGCATTGGTCACTGTCAGTAGACAGAATACTGGGTTGGATGGACCTTTGGTCTGACCCAGTACGGCCGTTCTTATTCCTAGATCGATAGATTCTAGGACTGGCAGGGACCTCGAGAGGTCATCGAGTCCAGTCCCCTGCCCTCGTGGCAGGACCAAATACTGTCTAGACCATCCCTGATAGACATTTATGTAACCTACTCTTAAATATCTCCAGAGATGGAGATTCCACAACGTCCCTAGGCAATTTATTCCAGTGTTTAACCACCCTGACAGTTAGGAACTTTTTCCTAATGTCCAACCTAAACCTCCCTTTGCTGCAGTTTAAGCCCATTGCTGCTGCTTCTATCCTTAGAGGCGAAGATGAACATGTTTTTTCCCTCCTCCTTATGACACCCTTTTAGCTACCTGAAAGATTCTATCATGTCCCCTCTCAGTCTTCTCTTTCCAAACTAAACAAACCCAATTCTTTCAGCCTTTGTTCATAGGTCATGTTCTCTAGACCTTTAATCATTCTTGTTGCTCTTCTTTGGACCGTCTCCAATTTCTCCACATCTTTCTTGAAATGTGGTGCCCAGAACTGGACACAATACTCCAGTTGAGGCCTAACCAGTGCAGAGTAGAGCGGAAGAATGACTTCTCGTGTCTTGCTCACAACACACCTGTTAATGCATCCCAGAATCATGTTTGCTTTTTTTGCAACAGCATCACACTGTTGACTCATACTTAGCTTGTCCACTGTAACCCCTAGATCCCTTTCTGCCGTACTCCTTCCTAGACAGTCTCTTCCCATTCTGCATGTGTGAAACTGATTGTTCCTTTCTAAGTGGAGCACTTTGTATTTGTCTTTATTAAACTTCATCCTGTTTACCTCAGACCATTTCTCCAATTTGTCCAGATCATTTTGAATTATGACCCTGTCCTCCAAACCAGTTGCAATCCCTCCCAGTTTGGTATCATCTGCAGACTTAATAAGTGTACTTTCTATGCCAATATCTAAATGGTTGATGAAGATATTGAACAGAGCCGGTCCCAAAACAGACCCCTGCGGAACCCCATTTGTTATTCCTTTCCAGCAGGATTGGGAACCATTAATAACTACTCTGAGTACGGTTATCGAGCCAGTTATGCACCCACCTTATAGTAGCCCCATCTAAGTTGTATTTGCCTAGTTTATTGATAAGAATATCATGCAAGACCGTATCAAATGCTTTACTAAAGTCTAGGTATACCACATCCACCACTTCTCCCTTATCCACAAGGCTTGTTATCCTATTAAAGAAAGCTCTCAGATTGGTTTGACATGTTTTGTTCTTCAGATACAGAGTCAATATCCATAACTTCAGATAACAAACATGATCCATGCACACAAATAGGATAATCATATTCGGCCAATCACAACTTTTCCAATGACACTGCACATGACGCATCTTGCACAAAATGCCTAATAATTATGGCCTAATCATTTTATACTCCTACCACTATGCTGAATGTGGGGTGTAGTGTCAGATAGGGCCTAATTTCAAGGCACAGGAGTTGGGAATGGAACTTCCCCTCTTTGTGGAACAGGAAATAACCCCCCAGCCAGGGCTGGGAAAACTTCCCAGACTCCCCAGTGCTGGAGCCGGAATCTACTGACACTTCATTAGTTACCACCCCCCCCCCAATCTTTGTGGCAACTGCAAACTTTATCACTGATGATTTTATGTTCTCTTCCAGGTCATTAATAAGAACCAGTCCTTGTGGGAAGCCCCTAGAAAGAAATCCACTCGACCATAGTTCCCCATTTACAATCCCAGTTTTTAATCTATTTAATATATGCCCTGTGTATTTTTTATCTTTCTAGTTTTCTAGTCAAAATGTTGTGCTGAACCAAGTCACATGCCTTACAGAAGTCTAGGTATATTACATCAATACTATTAGTTGCAACAAAACTTTTGATCTCATCCAGTAAGGATATCCAGTTAGTTTGACAATCTATTGTGTCTAAACCTTTGTTAATGGGTACTAATTATATTACCCTCCTTTAATTGGTTATTAATGAACTCCAGTATCGGCTGCTCCATTCTCTTGCCCAGTATCGATTTTAGACTAACACTCTTGTAATTAGCTGGGTCATCTCTTCTACACTTTTTAAATATTGGCACAGCATTAGCTTTATTCCAGTCTTATGGAATTTCCTCAGTGTTCCAAGTCCTAATGAAAATCAACACTAACAGTCCACCACGCTTCTCCACCGGGTCTCTCAAAACTCTTGTTATCTGGACCTGCTGATTTAAACACATCTAGCTGTAATACCTGCTGTTTAACATACTCATGAGTTGTTGTTGGAATGGAAAGTGTCGTCGTCAACATCTTATGATATGAGTTACATCATTTGTTTTTCTCCAAATCCAGGAGAGAAATATTTATTGAACACTTTTACCTCTTCTGCATTATTTTTGATAATTCTGCCATTTCTATCTAGTAATTGACCACTACCGTTGTTAGGATTAATTTTGTACTTAATATACTTTTTAAAACTTCCTTCTTATTTTTCATTGATTGATCATTGATTTCTGATAGCTTCCCTTACCAATTTTCTACAATTCTGACCTCCTAACTTATAGTCTTTACTATTGACTTCCCCTTTCTTCCATATATTTTATTTGGAGAGTGTTGGGATTCCTACCAGGGAGCCACCAGCAGGGTCCAGAGACAGCCCCATCTCCTGTATCAAGCTCTGGCTAGTGGGTATGTGATAAATGTGATGACCCTGCCTCCGTCTGTCAGCTGGGAGACACAAAGGTTCTCTCTTTCTACCCTCTGATGCCGCCTGGCTGTTCTAGGCAAGGTGGGGTGGGACTCTGTTAACATGTTCCTCCATTTACCTGGTGCTGCTGTTCCGTGAATAGTGGGGCAGCAGGTACTGAGTGTTGAATTCTTGCTCTTTCAGGGGCTGGTGACCTTCGAGGAGGTGGCTGTGTATTTCACCAGGGAAGAGTGGGCTCTGCTGGACCCCACTCAGAGAGCCCTCTACAGGGATGTCATGCAGGAGAACTATGAGAATGTGACCTTGCTGGGTAAGGATTCCCGTCCCCTTGGAATAGGAAATGAAGAGATAAGGTTCATGCCAGCCCCACAATGCCACCTCTACTCTGTCCTGTTTCAGCATCACCCCAATATGCCAGTGACACACACACACTACCAGAGACCCTCCCCTGCTGCAGAACACTTTGGGAACAGCGCACAGGAGCCGTATTGCAGTGTCAAATAGCTCCTGTTTGCTCAAGTAAACTTCTTTGAGATGGGGCAACCACATCCGCACGGAGTATTTGAGATGTGGGCGTACCATGGATTTGTGTAGAGGCAATATGATATTTTATGTCTTATTATCTGTTTCTTAATGATTCCCAACATTCTGTTCGCTTTTTTCACTGCTGCTGCACACTGAGTGGATGTTTTCAGAGAACTATCCACAGTGACTCCAAGATCTCTCTCTTGAGTGGAAACAGCTAATTTAGATCCGATCATTTTTTATGTATAGCTGGGATTATGTTTTCCAGTGGGCTGCAATATGTGTTATCCTGACATCTAGTACTGCTGAGATCCTGCATTCAGTGATATCCCTGCGCTTCCTGTTCCCTTTCTCCACTGAACCTCACCAGCCCATGCTTCCTGTTCCCAGCTTCCCCAGGACTCTCTCACTGTCCCTGAACCTCTCTGTCAGCAAGAAGCAGCGCCAGGGAGACTTGCCCTCTCTCTGGAGTCTTTGATTTCTGGGACATGGATTTACTTTCTCTGTGTTTTAGGGACTCTTTGAAATTGAGTGTCTGTGATATTAACCACAGTGCAACCTGGACTGTTGAACAGCTGTGTCCCCTCAGTTCCCAAGCTGGGGTGCCTTTTACACTGCTCTACTGTGAGAACAGCCACTCCTGGGCAGGTAACGCACAGTCTCCAGCATGTAACTCACTCCCAGCTACACAGTATTGAGTGCTGCTAGTCAGTGACTCACAAGTTACAGTGCAGCACAGGAGAACCCCAGAAAATTCTCTGCTCCCAGACTTCTCCCAGAAATGTGCATCTTTCGCTGTCCAGCACACTCCTGAACAACGCAAGCTCATATGAAGTCTGTCATTTCATCAGTGGAAAATGACATGCGCCAGCCTTGTTATCCCAGATGGAGTTTCCAACACACTTTATTACAAACACACTGGTTAGATAAAGAATAAAACAAGATAGTTAACCATCAAAAAAATATTTTAAGATACAGATAATGAGGCATAAAGCTCAGAATTGTTTACAAAAGAAATGCAAAGATAAAACACAAATTAACATCTAAGTTAACCAGCTGAAACGGATTCAAGGCAAATGTTTCTCTCACCATGTGCTGAGACATGCTGGTTTTCCTTTCAGCCAGGACTCGGCCTAACCCACCCCTTCCTCCCACGTTCAGCTCTTCAGGAGTTGTCATGAGCAGAGGGAAAGGGGAGAGAGAGAGAGTCTGAAGCATTTTCCTCACCTCTTTTTATAATTCTGTCCTTTGTACTAGAAACAACTTCAGTTCTCAGCTGAGTCATGGTGCCAGGCTGTCTGTCGGAGATATGAGAATTGTGAGGGAAAGTCTACAGAAAGAGCTTTGGAGCTTTGGTCAAGCTAGTAGGCCTGAAGTATTAGCTGATCTTGCTTCTCTGTGTAAAGGGCATAGAAAGGCAGAGTGGAATGGAAAATCCCCCAGATTGGGGAACAAGTGAAGCCAGGGGGCTGGACTCGATGATCTTTCAAGGTCCCTTCCAGTTCTAGGAGATTGGTATATCTCCAATTATTTATTTTAATTTAAATCCCCCAAATTGGGGAACAATGGCTTTGTGTGCATAAGGGCCCTAGTAGGTGAAGTGGAAAGTCCCCAAACACACTGATTTGCAGTAACCGAGCTTGTGAAACATAACCACAATGGAAGTGTTAGAAAAGTCAAACCACAAACTAGACTAGGAATAACAATAACAGGAAAGGCCGAATATGGAAAACTGATTGTTCAGTTTGCTTTTGACCTGCATCATATTTGGCAATATATTCCAAATAAGGAAATTAACGTGCAACGTATGTGCCATTGATTGTGGTTTTAAGCTTTAAAAGGCTTGTGTGATTTTTAGCTCAGGGGGACAGTATTCCAATAGCTGTTGCCCCCTACGCACTTTTAACCAAGAAAAGAGCCTCAGGCTGAGCTGATTCAAAATCAATCGTGTGGTTGTTTTCCGCAACAACTTCAAGTGGTCCCTATGATGGAATGTAAATGTCTTCTTCACACCTTCCCCCTGCAGGAGAATGGCTGTTTGACCAGCTGTTTGCCTTGCTGTCTCTGAGGAACTGCTCTGTGGGTGTTCCCCAGAATTGTAACTTTTTCCATAATCTCATACTGTAAAATCTCATAACTTTACAGATAGTGTTACTACACATTTTAACAGGAGGATAATATTCAGTAGATTATGCATTTTCAAATGATATCTCACAAGCCATACTGTGTACAAAATTGATAATTTTCTAGAAGAGTTAACATAGGGGTTGTTGCAAAGTTCCTCCTCTCCTCTAGTAGGTCCTGCGCTTATTGGCGGATTTCTTCCCCTCAGTGGTTTTACCCTTGGGTGAAACCCATAGTCTGGATCAACTACTCCTATGTCTGATTAGAAGTAGCGGGGCTAGGGGGGAACCCAGGCCCGCCCTCTACTCTGGGTTCCAGCCCAGGGCCCTGTGAATTGCAGCAGTCTCTATAGTGCTACTTGTAACCGCTGCTTGACCACTACAGCTCCCTGGCTACTTCCCCATAGCCTCCTTCAAACACCTTCTTTATCCTCACCACAGGATCCTCTTGGTGTCTGATGCTGCTTGATTGTACGGTGTTTTCCTCAATCCTCCAGTAGTACATCCTCTCAGTTCTTAGTTCCTTGTGTCTCTTGCTCCCAGCTCCTCATGCACACTTCTTTCCTCTGGCTCCTCCTCCCCAGACTGGCGTGAGCTCCCCTTTTTATACCAGGTGCCTTGATTAGCCTGTCCTGATTGGCTGCAGGTGCTCCAATCAATGTAGCTCTCTCCGGTGCCTTCTAGAAAGTTCTTAATTGGCCCCAGGTGCCTTGATTAGCCTGGAGCAACTGCCATTTTGGTTCCTATGGTACTAGGGATTTGCTTAGCCTGGAGCTAACATAGCTGCTCCTCAATACTTTCCTGTAGCCATCCGGCCTTGCTCCATCACAGGGTGTAGACTGACACAGTGTCTGTGTGTGTGTTCCCAGCAGATATGTGGGTATTTCAATCCCTCATAAGCACAGTGTTTGGCATCTTCATGGACCTGGGGAACTGGTCCTGAATTCACTGGTTTACCAAGTGTGACACTGTATGGAATTGTGAGACACTTTGGTATTAATAATAAAATAATATAATCTTATCAAATTGCAATGAATCATGCTAGATATGCCATTTAAGGTGTCAGGGGAAATGTTATGATTTTCCAAGTATGATCATTTTGTTTCTATGTCTGTATCACCTTTGTATTGTGAGTTATAGATATGTAGGGTATATCTGTATTTCCAGACTTGTGCAGTGTTTCTGGGTGACACCCCCAGACATATTGGCATCAACACTGCCTAGCCTGTTTGATGGCCCATTGAGGGTCATCAGCTGTACAATGAGCCCATGGAAAGGACCAAGGGGATACACCTATTGAGTCAGCAAGACATGCCGGGGTATTGCCTGTGTAATGAGAACTCCAAGGCTTTTCCATGCCACATGCTGTGAAGCTTGTGTTTGGGACACAGGAAGTACAAGCCACATAGCAAAAGGAATATAAAGGGCAGCTGCATCATCTCCATTTTGTCTTCAATCCTTTGCGTGCATCTGGAGCAACTTCTCTACAACCTGATCCCTGTAACAAAGGACTGAATGACCCATCCAAGCTATGGATGTGTTCCAGACGGACTTCCAAGCCAGCAACTCACCAATACTGCTAAGAACCTAATATATCCATTTTGGAATGTATCTGACTGCTTTCCCATTTAACTTCTTTCTGCTTTTCTTTCGTTTAAACCTTTAGTTTAGATGCTAAGGATTGGCTGGCAGTGTGGTATTTTGGGTAAGATCCAAACCTATACTGGCCTGGTGATGTGGCTGACCTTTGGGGTCAGAAGATCATTTTGTTTATGTGAGCAGAGTTTTGAAATAACCTCTCACTGTACTGGGCCTAAGTGCTGATTAGGAGTCAGAGAACTGGGATGCAATAAAGGGGGCCGTGTGATTTCTTTTTCAGCTTCTCGATAACCCGAGTGGGTGATCCCTTTTCAGCCTGCCCTGATCTTGGCATTTTCAGTGAGACCTGCCTCTGGCCCACCAGGTCATACTAAGCACTGAAGTTAAATTAATAGAATGTTTTTTATGACAAAGTCTTATGAAATCAAGTGAACTCCTTTGTTTTCTTTCATCTGAGCAGGGTTTCCTGTTACCCAGCCTGATGTGATCTCCCAGCTGGAACAGGGGGAAGAGCCATGGGTCCCAGACCTCCAGGGTTCAGAGGAAAGAGAGATCCTGACAGCTCCCTGCACAGGTGAGGAAACATTAAACCACCCAGAATCTGTAAGTGCCTGAAGGAAACATCTGGGATGCCCAACAAAGCCCTTGGGGAGATCTCTCAGTTCATTATTATCCCTAGCAGGAGTCGTATCCTCAGGGTAACTATAGCTCATGGCTTCCTATAGATCCTAGCAGACACCAGGCAGTAGCTTCCTCCCTTCCCCCTGCGTATTTGGATGGGATGTGAAGGCTGAATTCATCCCCTCCTCTCTCCTATTTGGGGGAAGAGTTTGGGGGAGTTCAGCTCCTGATTTTTATTTGACCTGTCTTCAGCACTTGTTTTTGTTTGGTCTTCCCCTTTCCATCCCTGTTTGAGGTTTCTGTCTCTGTCACAGCAGGTGATGCAATGGCATGTGAGAAAGAGGAGCAGAATTTTCAGCCTGAAAATGTCGAGCCAGTGGGTAAAAACAGAGCATTATCGCAAAGATCGAAAGGAATGTGTCCAGGAGTCATGAGCAGGAAACTCCTGGGAGATTCAGCACAGACCAGAAACAGAGCAAGGAAACCAGCCAGGAGAGAAATTGGATAAATTTATTTTCTCTTGGGGAACTCAGAAGGTCCTCATGGAAACCACAACACAACAGGAAATCCTTAGGCGAAAGAGAAAAAATACATGCCCTGAGTGTGGGAAAAACTTCATTCACGGATCAAACCTTTCTGTTCATCTGAGAATCCACACAGGGGAGAGACCCTACAAATGCAGTGAGTGTGGGAAAACCTTCAATCGCAGCTCACACCTTATTGCCCATCAGAAAATCCACACAGGGGATA
Organism: Mauremys reevesii; assembly: GCF_016161935.1. Taxonomy (NCBI): domain Eukaryota; kingdom Metazoa; phylum Chordata; order Testudines; family Geoemydidae; genus Mauremys; species Mauremys reevesii. The sequence goes on along the minus strand of NC_052636.1, from coordinate 8,305,645 downwards.
GGCCCTATAAATGCTGTGAGTGTGGAAAATGCTTCACTGAGAGTTCAGACCTTTCTGTACATGAGAGAATCCACACAGGGGAGAGGCCCTACAAATGCAGTGAGTGTGGGAAAACCTTCAATCGCAGTTCGGACCTTATTAGGCATCAAACAATCCACACAGGGGACAGGCCCTACGAATGCAGTGAATGTGGAAAATGCTTCACTAGCAGCTCAAACCTTTCTCAACATCAGAGAATCCACACAGGGGACAGGCCCTATGAATGCAGTGAGTGTGGGAAAACCTTCAATCGCAGATCAGGCCTTTCTAGACATCAGAGAATCCACACAGGGGACAGGCCCTATGAATGCAGTGAGTGTGGGAAAACCTTCAATCGCAGATCAGGCCTTTCTAGACATCAGAGAATCCACACAGGGGACAGGCCCTATGAATGCAGAGAGTGTGGGAAAACCTTCACTCAAATATCAGCCTTTTCTCAACATCAGAGAATCCACACAGGGGAGAGGCCCTTTGAATGCCGTGAGTGTGGGAAAACCTTCACTTACAAATCAGGCCTTTCTAGACATCGGAGAATCCACACAGGGGAAAGACCCTACGAATGCCGTGAGTGTTGTAAAACCTTCAGTCGCAGCTCGCACCTTATTAGTCATCAAACAATCCACACAGGGGACAGGCCCTATGTATGCAGAGAGTGTGGGAAAACGTTCACTCAAAGTTCAGCCCTTTCTGTTCATCAGAGAAGCCACACAGATGAGAGGCCCTATGAATGCAGAGAGTGTAGGAAAACCTTCACTCACAGATCAACCCTTTCTGTTCATCAGAGGATCCACAGAGGGGAAAGGCCCTATGTATGCAGTGAGTGTGGGAAAACGTTCACTCAAAGTTCAGCCCTTTCTCTTCATCAGAGAATCCACACAGGAGAGGCCCTATGAATGCAGAGAGTGTGGAAAACCTTCAATCACCACTCACACCTTATTACCCATCAGAGACTCCACACAGGGAGAGGCCCTATAAATGCTGTGAGTGTGGAAAATGCTTCACGAAGAGTTCAGCCCTTTCTCAGCATCAGAGAATCCACACAGGGAGAGGCCCTATGAATGCAGTGAGTGTGGGAAAACCTTCTCTTGGCACTCATCCCATGTTAGCCATCAGAGAATCTGCAAGAGAGATCAACATTGTAAAAATCTCTAGGGCTATCAATACTTTGTTTTTGTAATACTTTTCCTGATTCCCACATAGTAACTTTTAAAGCTCTTTGAACTGTTTGCAGCACCGTTATCCCTCAGCTTGTCCAGATGAGTGGCCCATTTTTGCCTTTTGCAGTTCGCCCTCTTTTAAGATGGACCTATTTGTCCTTTCTATTGTCCCACAAGTAACTGGAGTGTGCCCTTCCTATGAGGAACCAGGGAGCATCACGTTTATACCATTCCTCCTATTGCAAAGTTATTGTTAGAGTCACCAGTGATACAGATTGTATCCTTGCCAGTTGTTCTCATGTTGCTCTGGGTTGTGCTGAAGAGCAGTTATATTGGGAATTTTTCAAATTATATGTAAATGAAGAGGAGCAGGGGCAGGAAAAAAGTATAATTACAGCTTCTGTGACACTGGAAGGAGATGGGGTGACTCAGGCCACGTCTATACTTACCTTCCCGGTCGACGCGTGAGTTCGACTTCTCGGAGTTCGAACTCCGAAGCGCTAGTTCGAACTCCGTACTCCACCGCGCAGGCGGAGTTGCGAGTCGACCCTGGAGCCGCGGAGTTCGCTTCCCGCCGTCTGGACGGGTAAGTTTTCGAACTAGGGTAGTTCGAATTCAGCCACGTTATTCACGTAGCTGAATTTGCGTACCCTAGTTCGAATTAGGGCTGTGTGTGACCAGGGCTCAGAGATTCCCTCCTTCCCCATCACTGCAGAACTGTTACCTTTGCCTGAGCCAGGCAGAGTTTATCTTCATCACATTCTATCCATCCACTTCTCAAAGTGTCATGTGATGAAGCATTCTCCGTTGTCTGTGCTTGCAGATGATGTTTTGACTTCTTTAATCCTATATCAGAGTCGCTATGACTGGAGATGAAAGTGTCAAAGACCTGGGAGGGGAATTCAAATGGATCCCAAATACAGTGTGATCATTTAGAGTTTAAATTCCAGGTTCCATCTATTGTAAAGCCACTTCTGGCAAGAGGGCTGTTTTTCCCTTATTATGGGGATGCTACGATACTAAAAAATTTGTAAATAACATAACTGACTATTGAGACAGGGATGAGGGAAGCAGGTTTGAATGGATCAGAGGAGAATGTGATGGGAGACTCTCTTGTCCCGATTCTGAATAATCAGATGTAACCTGCTCTGGAATTTCACTTGACACTTTCTTTGTCATGTATTCTCTCTCTGTGATGCGGGTTTCTATCTTTCCTGAAGGCTGTTTGGTCACCCAATTGGATATTAGTTCATTTGGTAGGATGTAGCTCAGATTTATTGAAGAATTTAAGACAATGACCCTTTGCTAAAGTCCTCATTTATGATTTCAGCTTTGCTTTTTCCCCATCCCTCCATGTTGACATGGAGAAAGTTGAAGTGCAGTTCTATAAACAGGAGAGAACTCTCTAATTTACTGGACAAGCTAACAAAGAAACAGCAGTGATTTAAAATCTCCACTCAGAAATGGTGAACAACAGCAGAACCCCAACTAACTGAAGGAAGTGCATCTGATCACAGTGTATTTCAGTTGTTTAAGGCAATATTGTCTTCGATGATCTGGGAAGAGAATTCCATGGTAAGTGATTTTGAACTAGGCAAAATGCCCATGGGTTTGGTTCCCAAAGCATTTGTAACCCAGGCCCTACAGAAGATCTCTCCTAGCTAATCCTATGGTATGGGAAATGCAGCCCTTCATGACACAGATGTTGAGGAAATAGAAGTGGAGTTTTTGTCAAATTTATCCTTTGTAGGTGCTAAAGATGTGTATAAAATGAAACCAGTGTTGAAAATGTAATAGCTTCTGAAAAATAGCCATTTTTAAATAGAATCTCCAGTTCTGGTAACTAACGAAGATTCTGATCCAGGCCTGTATCCAGTCCCTTCCCTGGACCTGTGCCACCGAATTAAAGAAGAGCTGGGCATGTTTCAGGAAGCCATTCCTCATTAACACTGCTGAGATTTTAAGTGGTTTTGTAAAGTATTCTACTTCAGAGAACTGTAACTTTACCCTATCCAAGACCAAGGATTTGGAAAGAGCTGAGGTTGAAAGAGTCCACACCCAGTTCTTGGTTTCTACCCCAGTAAAGGAAGCTGTGGTGACCCAAGGAAAATCGTTTGTACAGCTCCACTTCCAAGTTCAGTGTCACTGATTACACTTCCAAAGTATGCCAGGGTTAGATTGAGAACAGTCATCCTTCACTGTTTGGATGCAAAGAGAGAGTGCTTCATAGGACAGTCCTTCCCTGTGGATCCCAAACTGGCTGCCTGGATGGGTAACAAGGACTTTCAGGCTGTAGAAATTATGGTAACCAATAAGGCAAAGAATGTGTCAGCCTACAATTTCAGATTTTCAGATACACGCATGTTGAGTCCTGAGACTATGGTTTTGTGTCTGACGCTGTGGCTACACAATTAAGCTGATGTTGGCACAGCTCCACCAATGTAGCTGTGCTGCTGTAGCACTGCAATAACAGATGCTGTAAGCCAATGGGAGAGATTTCTCCCATCAGACTTGATTAGTCCAGCCCCTGCAAGTGGTGGTGGCTATGTTGAGAGGAGAAGCTCTCCTGCTCATGTAGCACTATCTACACAGGGGGTTAGGGCTGTGTAACTACATTGTTCAGCTGTGTGGATTTTTCACTCCCCTAAATAATATAGTTATCCCAATAAATGTCTTTAGTGTAGACCAGAGAGGTTTCTCTTGTGTTTTATGCATTTACCTTACTTCTCTACCTCCTCCTACTTTGAAAGATTAAAAGTGTGAAAAGAGAGGTATTTTTCTCCATGATGCAAACATTCCGACATAGAAGACCCTTCTACCAACACATATGGCAGAAGATCCTGAGATATATGAACTCACAGAAGTGGTTGGGACCTACGTTGGGACAAACTACAATAAGAACCAGGGTTCAGTTGGCAATGGGGATTAAAAGAAAACTAACATATATGACAAGAATTTGTGATCTTTGAATATGTTATTGTTACCAATTAAAATGATAGGTGAAGTTATTGGTTAAAGAGTAAGAGACTGTGGATAATCTGAATTATTCTGGAAAACTGAAAGTTGTCTTGATTTTGTGTTTTGTTAGTCATACAGGAAATGATGGCTAATCTTGAAAAGTTAATTAGATTTAATTTACCCTGGTTCCTCAACTGTTGCTACAGCACTACTACCCATCAGTCCAAAGACTGAGAGAAATGGAGAGTTCCAGCCATTGTCCTTTTAGTATCTTATTGTTCCTCTCTGTTTTTTGTGCTGGCCTTTCTAGTCTATCACTTTCTGCCTTTGTTTAGTTGGTAACAGTTGGTTTCCATCACTCACGTTTGTTTGTTTAAATCTCTATCCATTGTTAAATACATTTTTTGCTTGTTTGATAACTGTACTCAGGTGCTGTGTGAGATACAGTAGAAATGGTCCACAGTAAAACTAGTAACCTGGGATACTTGGGCAGATAGGATCTGGGATTTCACTGAGAATCTGGTGATCCGGGCTGGACCCCAGAGGGGGACACATTGAAGGAACTCAGGGGTGAGGGTGGCTGCTGTAGCTCAGAGGAGGGTGCTTGAGTTCCAGCAGGATGGTGAGTTTGGTCACTAACATCCAAATGGAAAACTCCCTCTTCCTAGTGGCAGGTGGCAACAAGAGACTCACAGCCCTCAGCACCCTGAGAAGGGTCACAATGTGTCTCTGTGTTGATCCACCTGTCAAATTCACACAGGGAAAGCTCCCGATATTCCATCAAACTCTGCATCACACCTCTTGAGTATTTAAAAGAGTATCTCATAACTATTTGTCTATGTAAAGTATCAGAACAGTTCACAAATTTTAGGATCTGCCCTATGAAATCATGGAAAATATGCTCTTCACTCTGTGGGTACATCTAGACTACCCGCCGTATCGGCGGGTAGCGATCGATTTCTCGGGGATTGATATATTGTGTCTCATCTAGACGTGATATATCAATCCCTGAAAGTGCTTCCGTCGACTCCGGAACTCCACCAGCGCGAACGGCGGTAGCGGAGTCGACAGGGGTAGCCACAGACGTCGATCCCGCGCCGTGAGGATGCGAGGTAAATCAATCTAAGATACACAACTTCAGCTACGTGATCTTAGATTGATCCCACTCCCCAGTGTAGACCAGCCCTGTGAAAGCATGTAAAGAATCCAAGCGCTGGAGGACAGGGTTTGGGTCCAGAGTGACCTAGACAAATTGGAGGATTGGGCCAAAAGAAATCTGAGGAGGTTCAACAAGGAGAAGTGCAGAGTCCTGCACTTAGGACCCAAGAATCCCAGGCACTGCCACAGACTGGGGACTGACGGAGTGAGTGGGGTTTGATAGCAGCCTTCAACTACCTGAAAGAGCAGCAGTGTGGGCTTTCTCCTGGCCACTTTTGCTGGGCTGGGCAGGCAGCCTGGAGGCCTTTCTAGAAGAGAATTGGGAACTGAGTTAGAAAAACCAATGTGAAAACCAGAACCTCATTCATTTATAATATTAAATCTTCAATTCTAGTGTCACAATCAATACAATTGCTTCAGCCTGATAGTTGCCCAAAGGGAAAACTTAACGTCTTTCCAAGGGGAGTGGAGAGAAAATACTTTTCAGAGTCCAAAAGAGACAAGGCGGGTGAGGGTAAGAGCTTGCAGAGGACCAACCTCTGTTGGTGAAAGAGACAAGCTGTGGAGCTAACCCCACACACTTCTTCAGTTCTGTGTAGCCTGGAAGGTCGTCTCTTCCATAACCAGCAGTTAGAACATAAGAACAGCCACACTGAGTCAGACCAGTTCATCTAGCCCACTCTCCCGAAAGTGGCCAATGCCCGGCGCCCCAGAGGACCCCTGGGACCAACATGGATACAACACCACCACAAACAAGGTTAAAAGTCAATGCACGTGAGAGAAGCATCTTGTGTTTCATTCCTTATGTCCCAGTCCCATCATGTGGCCATTTCCTTGTCTTCCTTTCTGTTAAAAGCTTTGGTGTTTTGCACAGAAACATTATTTCCCCAGGAGAGACCCAGGAGGGGGGGCTGCATTCCTGTACCAAACAGTCACTGGAAGGGGGCAGACAAAGGCCTTTAGGACGAGGCATCCGTCACTGTCAAAAGATCATCTCCCTCCTGCAGGTCACTGGCAGCCTGAATTTGTTCCTTATCCTCCCGGCGTCTGGGGGTTGGAATCAGCACTACCCAGCCCCTCCGTATGTAGCAGGAACAAACACAAACCTGATCTTTAAAACAAGCTGTTCCCTTCCTTCTCAGGGAAGATTTTTCTGTGATTGAAGTTGAGCTTCAGTTCCCCTCTCCTAGGGGCGGGGCAGGTGTGGGGCCAGCTCCCAATGAGCTCTGTTTTCATCTTTGCCCCCTTTCAGTCACACTGGGATCCTAACTGTGCTCCCAGGTGTCAGGCAGCTTCCAGCCCAACCACCCTGCTCACTACTTCCATGGTCATGTGTCACCCCCTTTGCCAGCACACAGAGCCTGCAGGAAAGCTACTCCTGCCAGATGCACTGGTGATATAGTGGTGTGCGTAGGTGTCTTCCAAGCAATTCATCTGGGTTTGATTCCCAGCCAGTGCAATAATGGCTTTTCTCTTTTGTTGTTTCCTCATCTGGAAGTGGCTTAATTTCAGTCACATTGTGTTACAATCACATTATCTATAGAATGAGACAATAAATGTGTCAAAGTCAAGCAGGTCATACAAGATGGAGGCACACAAGGGGCTGGAATGTGTCATCTGAGAAAGACAGAACACTTGGAAACCTGCATCTCCCATCCCCTGGCCTTGCGGGTTATAATTCCAGCTGCGTGAGCTGTTTGTATGATGTTCCGGCATGACAGGGAAATGAAATTTTGAGTCAGTTTTTGCTCCTGCAGATTCCTTTGCTGTTATAATTATAATGACATGTACAACAGGGAGGCAAAATAAACATAACCCCCAAATTGCAATACAGCTGGGGAAAGAGACGATCACGGTTAAGCCAAACACTTCAAAATAAAAATTAATACTAAAAAGGGGAGAGGGAAGAGATCAGGTATGTGGAGATCCCCTTGATATTTCAATGCACATTGTTAGAATCAAAGTTCAGACTTGACACTGGAAAACCTGCAACTACCTGTCTCTCTGAACACCTGTGATGAGCAAGATGGAGTTGGAACACCTGTTCTGCTTCAATCATTTATTGTCTCTCTGTTCTCTCCTTCTTCTCCTCCCAATTCCTCGTCTCCAATGTCTCTGCCTTTCTCCTCTTGCTCCCTCTCCCCTGCCCTTTCCAGGAACTCACACTCTACAGCATTTAGGACAAGCCAGAGCTCCCATGTTCTGCACATGAGCCTGTGTCAGAGGACGTGTGACCCCGGTCAGAACCAGTCACCAGATCAATATGACCCTTTATGGGCGACTTCTCTGCCTGCTCTGCAATTTACATCTCCCCTCTTCCCCCCGCCCACCGCAAACAGGGTCGGGTACAGCTCTGACTAAGAGGCCTAACAGGAGAAATTTCAGCCCAAAGACAAATTTGTGTGAAATGTTGAGAAATGAAGAGCCCCCCAAATCCCCAGAACTCTAGTGTCACCCCGATGGCACCAGCACAGGGAACCCAGTGAGATGGGGTTACAGAATACAAGGGGGGAGGCAGCAGGGAGAGAGGTGACAGCAGGGCCGGCTCTAACATTTCTGCCGCCCCAAGCAGAAAAGGAGAGCGCCGCCGCCCCCCCCCCAGCGGCGCGGCGCTCCGCCCAAGTCCCCGCCCAGCAGCGCGTAGCGCAAACCATTACCACCCCTCCCGAGCGGCCAATTCCCGCCCCGAGTGGCACGTAGCGCCAGCCAATTCCCCGCCCCCCCCGAGTGGCTCATAGCGCCGGCCAATTCCCCGCCCCCCCTGAGTGGCTCGTAGTGCCAGCCAATTCCCCGCCCCCCCAAGTGGCTCGTAGCGCCGGCCAATTCCCCGCCCCGAGTGGCTCGTGGCGCCGCCAATTCCCGCCCCGAGTGGCACGTAGCGCCCGGCCAATTCCCGCCCCCGAGTGGCTCATAGCGCCGCCAATTCCCGCCCCGAGTGGCTCGTAGCGCCAGCCAATTCCCGCCCCGAGTGGCTCGTAGCGCCAGCCAATTCCCGCCCCGAGTGGCTCGTAGCGCCGGCCAATTCCCGCCCCACCCTCACCGGCGGCGCAGCGCCGCCCAACCAAAAAAAACAAAAACAAACCCCAATCGCCGCCTCCCAAGGTGCCGCCCAAGCACGTGCTTGGTAGGCTGGTGCCTGGAGCCGGCCCTGGGTGACAGGGAGTCTCTCTTTCCTTCCAGGAACTGCAGTCACAGCAGGGAGGGCTTTGTCTCATTGGAAGGGATCCGTGTCTGTCACGGAGGTGGTGGAAGTGACGAATTCTGTGATTACACGCGACCTCCATGACTTCTAAGTGAAAGCTGGAGACATGTAGGTAAGTATAGCGGTTGGTAGGTTTCCAGTATAGGGTGGTGTTCATGTGACCATCGCTTATTAGCACAGTAGTGTCCAGGAAGTGGATCTCTTGTGTGGACTGGTCCAGGCTGAGTTTGATGGTGGGTTGGAAATTGTTGAAATCATGGTGGAATTCCTCAAGGGTTTTCTTTTCCATGGGTCCAGATGCTGAAGATGTCAGCAGTGTAGCACAAGTCAAGTAGGGGCCTTAGGGGACAAGAGCTGAGGAAATGTTCTAAGTCAGCCATAAAAACGTTGGCACACCGTGGGGCCATGCGAGTACCCATAGCAGTGCCGCTGGCTTGAAGATACACATGGTCCCCAAATGTGAAATAGTTATGGGTGAGGACAAAGTCACAAAGTTCAGCCTCCAGGTTTGCCGTGACATTATCGGGGATACGGTTCCTTACGGCTTGTAGTCCATCGTTGTGTGGAATGTTGGTGTAGAGGGCTTCTGCCTCCATAGTGGCCAGGATGGTGTTTCCTGGAAGATCATCGTAGTTTCCTCAGGAAGTCAGTGGCGTCTCGAAGATAGCTGGGAGTGCTGGTGGCGTAGGGCCTGAGGAGGGCGTCTACATAGCCAGACTATCCTGCTGTCAGGGTGCCAATGCCTGAGATGATGGGGCGTCCAGGATTTCCAGGTTTATGGATCTTGGGCAGCAGATACAATAATCCTGGTGGGGGTTCTAGGCTGTCTTATTGCCAAGGGACGGAGAAACTCGACCAGCAGCAGGGGGTGCAGAACATCGTCCTAGTGTGGGGGTGACAGCGCCTCCGAGATCCTGACATCCCAGCACTTTACACACCTTCCTGGAGCCTCCCAACCCCCCTGGGCTGTCGGGACTGCGCCCCCAACCCTACTGACAAGAAACAGGCTTGGGGAGGGGAAGCTACTGGCTCAGGGTCACACCAAGTGTCAGAAGTATGGATGGAACCCAGCAGGCCTTCTTTCCAGGCCCCTTCGCTAACCACTGCTGCACACTCCCTCCCACAGCTGGCAATGAGAAGCAGGCCCTCATGGCCGCTCCCCCTGCCTTTGAGAGGGAGTGTGCTCCGCTGGAGTGACTGGGCCAGGGGATTGGGAGTCAGGACTCCGGGGTTCCATTGCTGGGTTTCCTATTGGTTCCACTGCTGGTTGTTTTCCTTTTCCTGGGGGACTCTGGGCAAGTTGCTCCCCCCTCTAGGGCTCCGTCCCCAGCAGGCAAATGGGGATTTCGTACCTTCCCGCTATTGCAAAGTGCTGGGAGAATCCCCCAGCCAAAGCTGCTCTGACAGCGCTAAGCAGCATCTGACCATTCAAGGTCGGAGCGCACTGCCCAGGAGGAGGAGTGTTTGGCTCTGGGGTTTCACTTCAGCCCAGTCTAGAGAGAGGGGCCCAGCCATGGGGTTTGGCTCAAGAAGACCAAGTCTCCAATTTGTTAAGGGTGTTTTGAATTCCAGTCCTGAGCTCCAAAGTGCTTGGTGTCAGCTGCACATTTTGGAAGCAGGCTCTCCACTCCATTTTCCAAATCATTCATGAAACTATTGAATAGTACCGGACCCCGGACTGATCCCTGCCGGACCCACTAGGTGCACCCTCTCTGTTGGGCAGCCAACCATGGAGAAGGGCCCTTGGAGTCTGGGCTTTCAACCAGCTCTGCACCCACATGACACTGATTGCAGCTGGACTGCATTTCCCTCATTTGCTTGTGAGAATGTCCTGCAGGACTGTGCCAAAAGCCTTAGTAACCCCGAGATAGATCCCATCTACTGTTTACCCACCTCCACTAGGCCCGGAACCCTGCCAAAGAAGGAAAGAGGATTGGTTTGGGATGATTTGTTCTTGACAAATCCATGCTCCCTCGTCCTAAGAACCAAATTATCCTGTAGGTGCTGCTGACAAACTGATTGTTTAAGAATATATTGCAGTATCTCTCCAGCTGTGGAAGTGAGGCTGGCTAGTCTGTAAGTCCCAGGGGTCTCTTTGTTCCCCTTTTAAAAATGGGTCCTGTCTTGTTCATGGATGGGAAGATGTTCCTTTCAGGGATCTCAGACGAGAACTGAGGCACAACACCTGGTTTGTTACGGTTTGTTACGGCCACAAAAATGGAGGCAGGAACCTCTTCTCTCCTGCTGGCAAAGAACCCCAGGTACCTAAAAGACAGGTAATGGGCTTTAGAAAAGGCAATGGTTAAAAAGTTTGGCCCTGGCCATTTCTTGTTTCCACAAACTAGACATTTTAGCAAACTTTAGAATTCCTTGGTGCTAAACACCCTGAAACTCCCCTTCTCCTTCACAGAGGGCTTTATCGCCCCTTATCTCACTCAGGCTCACGACTGCCCAGAGTTCGAGAACTGTCCCTGTTCCCATTGGGGAGGAGCCTGAGGTATAGAGAAGGGAAGTGACCTGTCACCAGATGGATCAGACTGAACAGGTTTCAAACCTCCAAGAGGTTCTTACCTTCTAAACAGGGACAGCTGTTTTCTAGTAAAATCACTAAAAGGGGAAGGACAAAACTCGAAAGAGGTTCCTCCTGGCGCTCACGTCCGTGAACCCGAATACTCTCTCAGTCCTCAAAGAGAGACCTGGAGAAGGAGACTTGCTGGAGCAAAGCCACAGGGGTCTCTGAGGTCTCCCTGGCCCCTCGCCCCTGTCCTGCCTGGCTGATGTCAGCATCTCTCTGTGAGGTCACCACCTCCCCACCACCTTGGACCAATAGTCTGAGGTCCTGCAAAAGGCCTTTGTGATGTCACTGCCACACCCCTCCTTTGCTGTGTCAATGTCCTGCCCCTGGCCAGGCACTTTGGAGGTTTGAGCTACTCCCTGTGGATCACCCCACTCAAGGAGCGTTCGTTCTAGGCAGCAAGCCGGCTAGACAGGGAAACATCAGACGCTGCTCCCAATGCTACACTCAGTTTTTCAGTAATTAGTCGACTTTATGGCCAGAAGAGACCATTAGAGCATCTAATGTGACCCCCTGCATATCACAGGCCTCCTGTAGGACACCATAGCTACTTTGGGGGCAAACACATTCCAGAAAGGCATCTAGTCTTCATTAAATGACATCAGGAGATGGAGAATCCACCACTTTCCTTGGTAGCTTGTTCCTGTGGTGAATCATCCTCGCTGTTGAATATTTGTGCCTTAGTTGTAATATGAATTTGTCTCTTTTCACCTTCCAGCCAGTGTGTCTTGTTATGCCTTTCTCTGCTAGATTCAAGAGCCCTTTAACACCCAATATTTTCTCTCCCTGAAGCACTTCAACACTTCAATGAAGTCACCTTTCAATCTTCTTTTGATCAGCTAAACAGCTTGAGCTCTTTCAATAGCTCACTAGAAGGCATTTTTCCTCCAGCCCTCAGAACCTTTGGTGGCTCTTTGCTGCCCCAGCTCCAATTTCACAACATCTTTTTCACATGAGGACACCAAAACTGGAGGCAGTATTCCAGTATCAGTCTGACTGATGCCATGTCACCTCCTGTGACGTTATTGACATAATCTGTAACTGTATAGATCACCATTGCGACCGCTGTTCTATTTGTAGCCAATATTCTAGAAAGGTTGTCACGTAAGGGGTCTATGGAGAGGTCCTGATTGGCTGATTATAATTATGCTATTTCTAGATGTGTATCATTTTTATAGTTGACATTATGATTTCCTGCCCATTTCCCCACTGGCTGGAGCATGGCTAGAGTGTGTCTGTGATTAATGATGTTGCTGTAGATTGTTCGTTTCCTGCCTTGGCAATTCAGACAGTCCCTTTTCCCAACATATCTCCAGCACATCATTAGTTCCAATAACAGGGGCAGCTTTTCTCTGGGGCACTGAGATTTTTTGGGGAGTTGGTGGCTCCTTTCTTTCCTCACCTGGAGTAAACTCAGCTTTTTATTCCATGGTTCATGTTTTATGGAATAACAACATCAGCCTGAAGAAAGAGGAGAGGGAATATCTCACTGCCAGGGCTGAAGGTGGCCACGTCCCCTCTGTTTGACCGTTGCCATTGCACGAGAGAAGGTGTCAATACAATTGAATGCCCTGGCTCAGACAAGAGACACAGGGAGTTTTTGCTGTTCATGGATCCATGCAAAGGAAATTGTGTCTCTGTGTGAAACTGAGGAGGGACATGAAATGCCCACAGGATGGCGCAATGCCCTAAGCTAAGGCAGGAGGGTGAAGGAATCGGGCTGAGGAATGACTGATGTGGACTCACCTGGGATTGAAATGACATTTGTTTCTGACAGGCAGTGAGAAATTGACCTTAATTCGGATGCAGGGTTGAGGCTTCTTTAGCTCCTTGTAGAACTTGAACTTGATTTCCCAGAAGGGAGAAAGGGAAAGTCTGGGGCTGCCTTGAGTCCCTGGCTGGGTCTCCTGGGCAGTGGAAAACATCCCTTGCTTGGCCCTGCCAAGGGCATCGTGGAGGCTGAGACGCCCCTCGGCTTGGATCAAAGGGGGAGTTGGATGGAATTTATCACACAACCCTCCCTGCTCCCCAGAGCCCCACGGGGAGAAGCTAGAGAAGGGGGAGTCATTCCTCCCCTGCGCTCCCAGAGGAGCTGCTAGCAGGGCCGCCCAGAGGCGGGGGCAAGGGGGGCAATTTGCCCCAGGCCCTGGGTCTTGCAGGGGCCCCCACAAGCAGGAGCGTAGCTGGGGGGAGCAGGGGGGGCTGCCGCTCCCCCACTGAGCACATTCCCCCAAAGTGGCGCCTTAGTAGGAATTTGGAATAAAGTGGAAAGATCTGGATTTCTCCCCCCCTGCAGAGTGCGGCACTGCTGATTGGCCGCCGGGGCCTGATTGAGCTGCTCCCATTGGGCCTCCAGCAGCCAGACCCCCCCTTGCACACACACACACACACACACACACACGCTGCCTCAGCACGCTGTGGGGGAGGGGCTGTGTGCTGGCACGTGTTTCACTTTGGCTCCAGAGGCAGCCAGCGGCTCGAGCTGCCGGGTGGTAAGAGGAGTCCTGGGGGGCAGTCAGGGAGTAGGGGAGGTTGGAGGGTTCGGGGGGGGGACTTTCTGGGACCTGGGGCAGTCAGGGAGCAGGGGGGGGGGGTTAGATGGGAGGAAGTCTGGGCCTCTATCCAACAGCAAAACTGCAGCATATAAAAGCAGCCGTTAGCGGGAAGTGCTATCAGCTGGGCCGGGCAGCCTGCACGGCCCCCGGCTCACTTGCCTGAGCTGTATTGTTAATGCATTTTAGTTGGAAGATGCAGCCTGAGTGATTTAAAGGCCCCAAACGCGGCTGAAAGAGCTGGGACAGTTGCAAGCTTTCTCTGCTGGGCTTTTCATTGGGGTCACACAATGCAAACCTGCTCGAGGTTCCGCATAAGAGAGGTTTCTTGAGGCCGTCCATGCAGCTCACTGCTTAAGCTCTTCTAAGCTTGCGGCCATGGCACAAAAGGATTTGGGAGCAGTTAACAATTCTGTGTGGTTAAGAGATTTTCATTTCCTGGGCCCTGCTATCCAATGCCACAGGGCCCCACAGGGAAGACTGAGTGAGTAGCCCGGCTTGTCCTCTGCAATCCCTTCCCTGCTTCTTTCCCTTGTGTTTGCAAGGGTCTCATTAACATGCCGCATCCGAACACGCCTTCCCTCCAGAGACACAGCCTCCGGGCTTCTCCTCCTTCCTCACTTTCTCCTTCTCTCCCTCTCTGTGTTTTTTCTCCGTGCCCCATCCCTGGTCTGTGCTCCCTCTCCACCCCATGCATGGTATTAAGCATGTCTCTGCCTCTCTTGTTTATGGGCTCTGTGCTGGGATGGCAGAGGCAGAGCTATTGTTGTGTTCTCTGCTGGGTCTGTTTGGATCAGACTCTAAAATCAAACGCTCCCTTTGCTAGCAGGATCCCTCCGCCTGCTCGCAAGGGCTTCTGGCTACACACTAGAGCCAGGTGCTAGGGCAGAAGCAGCTACCCAGGTACCCTCAATGGCAGGAGCAGTGCGTGGTCCCTCGCCCTGCCCTCCCCCCCACACAGGGCCGCCCAAAGGGGGGGGCAAGAGGGGCAATTTGCCCCAGGCCCCGCGTCCCGCAGGGGCCCCGATGAGTGTTTTCCGGGGCCCCTGGAGTGTTTCCCGTCTTCCCGCGGCTCCGGTTGAGCTCCTGCAGTCAACCCCAGGAGGCTCCGGTTTTCCCCACCGGAGCCCCGGGAGGACCGGACCTGCCGCAGGCATGACTGCGGAGGGGGCGCTCGTCCCGCGGCTCGGCTGGACCTCCCGCAGGCATGACTGCGGCAGGTCAACCGGAGCCGCGGGACCACGGCACCCGCCGCAGTCATGCCTGCGGCAGGTCCGCTTGTCCCGGGCTCCGGTCGACCTGCCGCAGGCATGCCTGCAGGAGCTCAACCGGAGCCAAATTCCGCCCCCCAGGGAAAGGGCCGCCCCACGCGCCTGCTTGGCGCGCTGGGGTCTAGAGCCGCCCCTGAGCGGGGGCCCCCCGCCGCCGAAGACCCCGGGCCCCCAGAATTCTCTGGGCGGCCCTGCCCCCACACTTTGGATTACGGGGTGTGTCTTGGTGTATATTGGGGGTCCTGTCAGGGGGCGGGGAGTGGTTGGATAGGTGTGGGAGTCTTGCCAGTCTGTCTGGGGGCAGGGGTGTGGATAAGGGTTGGGGCAGTCAGGGGACAGGTGGGGTTCTAGGGGGCAGTCAGGGACCAGGGTCCCAGGAGGGGGCAGTCAGGGGACAAGGAGTGGGGGGGTGTTGGGGGTTTTGAAGGGGGCAGGAGGTGGGAGGGTGCGGAGGTCCTTAGTAATTTGGGATGTTGGGTGGTGCCTTTGTTGATGTGTTCGCTTCCGCTCATGTGAGAGCCGGGGTACGCTGCTGCCCACGGGAATCCAGTATTCTACAGTATTGCAACTTTTTTGTCTGGAAGGGGCCCCCGAAATTGCTTTGCCCCAGGCCCCCTGAATCCTGTGGGCGGCCCTGGAATAATGTCAAGTTTTTGCTCAGAGGGGAGGAGGGCAGAGGGGAGGGATCCTGGAAGCAGGGGAGTTGGACAGTGTGGGGAGGGGAGCCCAGCAGTGGGGGTGGGGGGCAGAGGTCTGGGGGAGGTCAGGGAAGGATCCCAGCGTTGTGGGAAGTGGGCAGCATGGAGAGCCCAGGCCTGGCATGGGCACTGGGCAGAGTGACTCTGTCCTTCTACACTCCCCCCCCGGCAGGCTAGGCAGGACTGGGAGAATTACGTGTTTGTTGGTAAATGTCAATGTCTGTGTAAACACATGACCCAATGGCAAAATATTTCCATTGATAATCATCAAATCTGACAGATGGGCAGAGTAAGAAACATGCTGCTTGAGAACGTGTCCTGCTCTAATCCGATACGGGTCCCTTCCGCCTTGGGCACCACCAGGGGGGTGTTTCATTTCCCTCCCTATTTTCACACAGAGACACAATTTCCTTTGCATGGATCCATGAACAGCAAAACCTCCCTGTGTCTCTTGTCTGAGCCAGGGCATTCGATTCCATTGACACCTTCTCTCCTGCAATGGTAACAGTCAAACAGAGGAGACGTGGCCACCTTCAGCCCTGGCAGTGAGATATTCCTTCTCCTCTTTCTTCATGTTGATGTTGTTATTCCATAAAACATGAACCATGGAATAAAAAGCTGAGTTTACTCCAGGGTGAGGAAAGAAAGGAGCCACCATCTCCCCAAAAAATCTCAGTGCCCCAGAGAAAAGCTGCCCCTGTTATTGGAACTATTGATGTGCTGGAGATATGTTGGGAAAAGGGACTGTCTGAATTGCCAAGGCAGGAAACGAACAATCTACAGCAACATCATTAACCACAGACACACTCTAGCCATGCTCCAGCCAGTGGGGAAATGGGCAGGAATTCATAACGTCAACTATAAAAATGATACACATCTAGAAATAGCATAATTATAATCAGCCAATCAGAACCTCTCCATAGACCCTCTTACACGACAACCTTTCTACAATATTGGCTGCAAATAGAACAGCGGTCACTACGGTGATCTATACGGTTACAGATTATGTCAATAACATCACAGGAGGTGACACGGCATCAGTTAGACTGATACTGGAATAGCCTCCAGTTTTGGTGTCCTCGTTTGAAAAAGATGTTGTGAAATTGGAGCTGGGGCAGCAAAGAGCCACCAAATGTTCTGAGGGCTGGAGAAAAATGCCTTCTAGTGAGCTATTGAAAGAGCTCAACTTGCTTAGCTTATCAAAAGAAAATTGAAAGGTGACTTCATTGAAGTCTTGAAGTGCCTTAATGGAGAGAAAATATTGGGTATTAAAGGACTCTTCAAAATAGCAGAGAAAGGAATAACAAGACCCAATGGCTGGAAGGTGAAAAGAGACAAATTCATATTACAACTAAGGCACAAATATTCAACAGCGAGGATGATTCACCACAGGAACAAGCTACCAAGGAAAGTGATGAATTCTCCATCTCTTGATGTCATTTCATGAAGACTAGATGCATTTCTGGAATGTGTTTGCCCACAAAATAGCTCTTGTGTCATACAGGAGGCCTGTGATATGCAGGGGGTCAGATTAGATGCTCTAATGGTCTCTTCTGGCCATAAAGTCGACTAATTTCTGAAAACCTGAGTGAAGCATTGGGAGCAGCGTCTGATGTTTCCCTGTCTGGCCGGCTTGCTGCCTAGAACGAATGCTCCTTGAGTGGGGTGATCCACAGGGAGTAGCTCAAACCTCCAAAGTGCCTGGCCAGGGGCAGGACATTAGCCCAGCAAGGGAGGGGTGTGGCAGTGACATCACAAAGGCCTTTGGCAGGACCTCAGACTATTGGTCCAAGGTGGTGGGGAGGTGGTGACCTCACAGAGAGATGCTGACATCAGCCAGGCAGGACAGGGGCGAGGGGCCAGGGAAACCTCAGAGACCCCTGTGGCTTTGCTGCAGCAAGTCTCCTTCTCCAGGTCTCTCTTTGAGGACTGGGAGAGTATTCGGGTTCACAGACGTGAGCGCCAGGAGGAACCTCTTTCGAGTTTTCTCCTTCCCTTTTAGTGATTTTACTAGAAAACAGCCATCCCTGTTTAGAAAGTAAGAGCCTCTTCGAGATGTGAAACCTGTTCAGTCTGATCCATCTGGTGACAGGTCACTTCCCTTCTCTATACCTCAGGCTCCTCCCCATCTGCCCAATGGGAACAGGGACAGTTCTCAAACTCTGGGCAGTCGTGAGCCTGAGTGAGATAAGGGGCGATAAAGCCCTCTGTGAAGGAGAAAGGGGAGTTTCACGGTGTTTAGCACCAAGGAATTCTAAAGTTTGCTAAAATGTCTAGTCTGTGGAAACAAGAAATGGTCGGGGCCAAACTTTTTAACCACTGACTTTTCTAAAGCCCATTCAGGTATGTGAGTTTCTGTCTTTTAGGTACCTGGGGTTCTTTGCCAGCAGGAGAGAAGAGGTTCCTGCCTCCATTTTTGTGGCCTTAACAAACCCGGTGCTGTGTCCCGGTTCTCATCTGAGATCCCTGAAAAAGAACATCTTCCCATCCATGAACAAGACAGGACCTATCTTTGAAAGGGGAACAAAGAGACCCCTGGGACTTGCAGACTAGCTGCCTCACTTCCATAGCTGGAGAGATACTGGAATACATTCTTAAACAGTTTGCCAGCAGCACCTACAGGATAATTTGGTTCTTAGGACAAGTGAGCATGGATTTGTCAAGAACAAATCATCCCAAACCCAGCCTCTTTCCTTCTTTGGCAGGGTTCCAGGCCTAGTGGAGGTGGGTAAACAGTAGATGGGATCTATCTCGGGGTTACTAAGGCTTTTGACACAGTCCCGTAGGACATTCTCACAAGCAAACGAGGGAAATGCGGTCCAGCTGCAATCAGTGTCATGTGGGTGCAGAGCTGGTTGAAAGCCCAGACTCCAAGGGCCCATCTCCAGGTTTGGCTGCCCAACGGAGAGGGTGCACCTAGTGGGTCCGGCTGGGATCAGTCCGGGGTCCCGTACTATTCAATAGTTTAATGAATGATTTGGAAAATGGAGTGGAGATCATGCTTCTAAAATGTGCAAATGACACCAAGCACTTTGGAACTCAGGACTGGAATTCAAAACGCCCTTAACGAATTGGAGACTTGGTCTTCTTGAGCCAAACTCCATGGCTGGGCCCCTCTCTCTAGACTGGGCTGAAGTGAAACCCCAGAGCCAGACACTCCTCCTCCTGGGCAGCGCGCTCCGACCTTGAATGGTCAGATGCTGCTTAGCGCTGTCAGAGCAGCTTTGGCTGGGGGATTCTCCCAGCACTTTCCAATAGTGGGAAGGTACGAAATCCCCATTTGCCTGCTGGGGACGGAGCCCTAGAGCGGGGAGCAACTTGCCCAGAGTCCCACCGGAAAAGGAAAACAACCAGCAGTGGAACCAATAGGGGTGTCAGGATCTTGGAGGCGCTGTCACCCCCACACTAGGGCGGTGTTATGCACTCCCTGCTGCTGGCCGAGTTTCTCCGTCCCTTGGCAATAAGACAGTCTAGAACCCCAACCAGGGTTATTCTATCTGCTACCCAAGATCCATAAACCTGGAAATCCTGGATGCCCCATCATCTCAGGCATTGGCACCCTGACAGCAGGATTGTCTGGCTATGTAGATGCTCCATCATCATTCCACACAAAGATGGACTACAAGCTGTCAGGAACAGTATCCCCGATAATGTCACAGCAAACCTGGAGGCTGAACTTTGTGACTTTGTCCTCACCCATAACTATTTCACATTTGGGGACAATGTGTACCTTCAAGTCAGCGGCACTGCTATGGGTACTCACATGGCCCCACGGTGTGCCAACATTTTTATGGCTGACTTAGAACAACGCTTCCTCAGCTCTCGTCCCCTAAGGCCCCTACTCTACTTGTGCTACACTGATGACATCTTCATCATCTGGTCCCATGGAAAAGAAAACCCTTGAGGAATTCCACCATGATTTCAACAATTTCCATCCCACCTACAACCTCTGCCTGGACCAGTCCACACAAGAGATCCACTTCCTGGACACTACTGTACTAATAAGCGATGGTCACATAAACACTACCCTATACCGGAAACATACTGACCGCTATACTTACCTACATGTCTCCAGCTTTCACCCAGACCACATCACACAATCCATTGTCTACAGCCAAGCTCTAAGATACAACCACATTTGCTCCAACCCCTCAGACAGAGACAAACACCTACAAGATCTCTATCAAGTGTTCTTACAACTACAGTACCCACCTGCTGAAGTGAAGAAGCAGATTGACAGAGCCAGAAGAGTACCCAGAAGTCACCTACTACAGGACAGGCCCAACAAAGAAAGTAACAGAACCCCACTAGCCGTCACCTTCAGCCCCCAACTAAAACCTCTCCAGTGCATCATGAAGTATCTACAACCAGTCCTGAAGGACAATCCCTCACTCTCACAGAACTTGGGAGACAGGCCAGTCCTTGCTTACTGACAGCCCCCCAACCTGAAGCAAATACTTACCAGCAACCACACAACAAAAACACTAACCCAGGAACCTATCCTTGCAACAAAACCCGTTGCCAACTCTGTCCACATATCTATTTAGGGGACACCATCATAGGACCTAATCACATCAGCCATGCCATCAGGGGCTCATTCACCTGCACATCTACCAATGTGATATGTGCCATCATGTGCCAGCAATGCCTCTCTGCCATGTACATTGGCCAAACCAGAGAGTCTCTACACAAAAGAATAAATGGACACAAATCAGACATCAAGAATTATAACATTCAAACACAGCCAGAGAACACTTCAATCTCCCTGGTCACTCGATTACAGACCTAAAAGTCGCAATATTACAACAAAAAACCTTCAACAACAGACTCCCACGAGAGATGCTGAATTGGAATTAATTTGCAAACTGGACACCATTAAATTAGGCTTGAATAAAGACTGGGAGTGGGTGGGTCATTACACAAAGTAAAACTATTTCCCCATGTTTATTTGTCCCCCTACTGTTACTCACACCTTCTTGTCAACTGTTGGAAATGGGCCATCCTGATTATCACTACAAGTTTTTTTTCTCCTGCTGATAATAGCTCACCTTAACTGCTCACTCTCATTATAGTGTGGATGACAACACCCATTTTTTCATGTTCTCTGTGTATATATATATATATCTTCCTGCTGTATTTTCCACTGTATGCATCTGATGAAGTGGATTTTAGCCCACAAAAGCTTATGCTCAAATAAGTTTGTTAGTCTCTAAGGTGCCACAAGTACTCCTCATTATTTTTGCAGATAAATTAATGGAGGTGAAGTCCATTAATGGCTATTAGGCAGCCTGGGTAAGGAATGGTATCCCTAGCCTCTGTTTGTCAGAGGGTGGAGATGGATGGCAGGAGAGAGATCACTTGATCATTACCTGTTAGGTTCACTCCCTCTGGGGCACCTGGCATTGGCCACTGTTGGCAGATAGGATATGGGGTTGGATGGACCTTTGGTCTGACCCAGTCTGGCCATTCTTCTGTTCTTATGAAGGGAGGGGCAAAGCCCTGTGACAGAGTTTCTGTAGTGTAGTGGTTATCACATTTGCCTAACACGCAAAAGGTCCCTGGTTGAAAACCAGGCAGAAACATGATGGCTTAATTTTTCCCAGCTCCTAGTGGCCTGTCCCTGCTGTTGTAGGAGCAGCAGTGATTTCTATGCTCAATAGGTCTGTTATACTTCCCCCATTCCCATTTTTGTCTCCTCTCCCTCTCTGAATGCCTGTGAAGTGGCTTTCCCCCTCCCACTCCCACTCCCTCCTGCAATGCTTGTGGGATGAAGGAGCTGGTTGAACAGCTGGAAGATCAGAAGAGCTCCGAGATAGAGAAGGTGTCTGGGACTCTAATTAGGCAGCGATCACACACCCAGAGCATGGACACTGCCCAAGGTGGAGTGTGACCCACCAGATGCAGCCAAGTCATCTCTAGTCGCAGGCCATGAGGAGCAGGTCCTTAAAAGGGGAAGGGGTCCTGTGCTCAGGAGTCACTCACAAGCTTGTACCTCCAGTGAATGCCCTTCGCCCGGACCGCCTGGCCAGTGGTTCACTGCGTTGCAGTCCATTGCACCTCAGGAAGACTTACCTTCATTGCACCGTCCATCGCAGTGCTGGGGGACACTTACCTGGCAGAATCCTGTGCCTGCCTCTTGGCTTCCCAGGGGTGGCTACTTGCAGCCCAGGAGAAGAAGGATGGTTCTGGTGAAAGGAAGACAAGCAAAGCACTGGGAGGAAATTTGGGTGTGGGCGCTGCGCTGGGGGTGGGGTGCAGGAGGGGTGATGCAGCTCCCAAAGTGACCGGTACACACAACCCTCTGGCAGCAGCTCCTACATGAGTGGGGCCAGGGGATCTCCATGTGCTGCTGTCTGCAGGTGCTGCCCCCAGAGCTCCCATTGGCTACAGTTCCTGGCCAATGGGAGCTGCAGAGTTGGTGCTCAGGGCAGGGGCAGCACGTGGAGACACTCTCCCCACCCCAGGGGATGCTGGGACATGCCAGCCACTTCTGGGAGCGGCACGGAGGGACGGAGGTAGAGTGGGCAGGGAGCCACCTCAGTGCTGCTGGCACATCTCTGCACACGCATTGGGGAGGGGAGCAGAGGGCCTCCATATCCTGCCTGGGGTAGGGGCAGAGCATGGAGCTGCCTCCCCTACCGGGTCTATTACAGGAGTGGGTGGGTGGGGTCTTTTGGCCTGCAAGGTGCAGCAGGTCGGACTAGATAATCACACTGGTCCCTTCTGACCTTAAAGGCTCTGAGTCTAAAAGGGAGAGGGAACTAAAGGAAATTAAAAAAAAAAAATAAACCAAGCATTGTAACACCAGGATGACTCCAACTGCCTATTATATAGTCCCACCCCTTTCTTCCTCCACTGGGTGTTTAATGACCTGTTGGGATTTGGGACACTGATTCTTTCATTCCATTGATAAACTGATACAATGTGACTGAAATTAAACCAATTCCCAGTGGAGAAATCATCACATCATTGCATTGGCTGGGAATTGAACCCAGATCAACTGCTTGGAAGGCAACTATGCTCACCACTATACCACCAATGCATCTGAGGAAAGTCTCTGATTTTTCACACTTGGTGTCTGGTCACCTTACTTCTCAGCATGAGGCAAATGTCTCTGTGGTCTCTGCCGTTCATGGTGGGGAGTTTCCCCACTGATAACAGTTCTTGCTGGGTTGGGGAGGGGAGAGAGAAGAGGCATTTATTCTGTTTCATTCCTCTCCATTTTCTGTTCCTCCCCTTCCCTTCCAGGGTCCTTCCTTCCATTTCAGACTGTGCAGTGACACCCTCCCCGCACCCAGGACTCTCGAGCCTCTGGAGCAGCACGATCCCATGAGATCCTCAGTGACCAAGGGTCTTTTCCAATTTCCAGGAGACCCAGCTTGAGTCTAAAGGAAGCTCTGTTCCTTCCTGGGGATCCTCTCTCCCTTCATGGAGATCAAGGTCATGAAGCCTCTGTCTTGCCTCCTGGGTCTGAATTAATGTCCCATTTCCCACTATGTGCTCGAAAGAAAGAAATGTTTCTAACCCAGGTGAGTGGTGTTAATTCAGCTGGAATCCTTCACCCACATTCCTTAGGAGATACAGACTCTCTGTGACACAGACTGACGGGGGTTCATCTCTGCATGTCCCCAATGGGGAAGGAAAGACACTGAGGGGGAAGGAAGAAGATGGACAGAAGGAGTCAAATGGGGCTAGACCAGAATAGGACATTTTCTGCCTGTTAAAATATACTAGACTCTAATTGCTTAAAACAAAAACCCACCAGCTTCTGTTTGAACCATCAGCTTTTCACAGAGCAGCCAAAGTGGTGACGTACAGACACACACAACCACCTACTGCCCAAGTTTGTCTAAGAAGCACCTATAGTGGCTCATGCAGGGGGAAATACAGCTGTGGGTGTGAGTTCAGGCCTCACCCAGAGCGTTGGTTTTCATTAGCCACAGAGCTTCCCCCACTTGCTTTGTCTCAGTCACATGGAAAGTGCCATAGGAGGGTGATGAGAGTAAATTCTAAACTCTGAAATGCGGAGGTTGGCCCAGAGATTGGGATAAGGGTTTTGAAGAGAAAAAGCTCTAAGAGTATAAAACCAGACAGTCTCCAGGGGCAGGTCCGGTACAACGCCTCAACAGGGAGCCATTCGGGGGAGGGGGTTTCACTTCCTCTTTTCAATGTCCTGAGAGGTATTTGAAGGTGAAGATAACGCCATGGCTAACAGGTGACTGGCATGTCCTGAGTTAAAGAAAGGGACCTGGGTTAATAGTCTGAAGATTTGCGTTACCATCATTGTCTGACTCCCCTTCAGTGCGGAGCAGGTGTGTATGTTGCTGGGTGAAACGCAGAGACTCCTGGAGAGCAGGGGCAGCTGTTTCCATGGCAGAGAGCCTGGCACTTAGGAGACTTTCTACACTTGCTGTTTTGAAGCAATTCAGTAAAATAACAGTGGAGCTACAATGTCTGGTCCAAAATTTCAGCCGCCCCTGGTGCAAAAACGCTATTTTAGGATCTACATCAGAGGCTCCTGGCACTAGGACACCTGACCAGAGAGCTCAGTGGGGGCGTAACAGCTGCTGACTCTGAGGGTCCCGGGCTAAATCCACTTGCAGGGGGAAGCGTGTTGATTTATTTGATGGATAATGAGCACCAGCTACCAGGGGAGAAGCCCTGAGAGTCGCTGCCACTCCAGCTGCTGCTAGGGCAGGGGGGAGCCCCAGGGGGCCAGCTGCTGCTCTGGCCACCCCAGAAGTGCTGCCAGAGGCCACCAAGCTGTGGCTGCTCCTGCTGCCCTCGGGACCACTGGACAAGTGGTCCCCGGGCCAGCCGCATTGGCCGTTGCTTGGGCGGTCCTGGAGCCAGTTGATTGAGTGGCCCTGGAGTCAGCCACTGTGGCCACTGCAGAAGTCACAGAGGTAGCAGGAAGTCACAGAATCCATCACTTCCACCACCTCCATGACAGACACGGAGACAAACCCCTCCCTGCTGTGACTGCAGTTCCTGGAAGGAAAGAGAAGAACAGAAAGTGACGAGAGAAAGAAAGAGAGAGACTCCCTGTCACCTCTCTCCCTGCTGCCTCCCCCCTTGTATTCTGTAACCCCATCTCACTGGGTTCCCTGTGCTGGTGCCATGGGGGTGACACTAGAGTTCTGGGGATTTGGGGGCTCTTCATTTCTCAACATTTCACACAAATTTGTCTTTGGGCTGAAATTTCTCCTGTTAGGCCTCTCAGTCAGAGCTGTACTGTAGGTACAAGTGCTGGCAAGCCACGCTGTCTCTGCATTGAACCATTCAATAGAACAGTACAGCATGCACATTCTGTTATGCTAGCTTTAGTCACTCAGGACAATGGCCCGGTGAGGAGACCCAGCCTTAACCAATCAGAATGAAGTAAACAGGTGTATCAATCATGTAGTAATGAATAACCTGTGTGTATACGAGATGAATAAAGGAAGCGGTCCGGGACTATCCTGGGACGCCTCACTGTAACACCGTCTCTGTTTCCCGTTACTACATCTGGTGACCCCAACGTGATCCAGACGCAAGACCCCCGACTCATCGGCTGGCTTAGCCTTGGTGCACCACAGCGCAACGCGCTCCCTCATGAGTATGGGGTGGGGGGGGACTTATCCATTGAGCAAAAAGATCATGCAAAAGAGTTATTGAAACTTATCAAACAGGACGGGTGTACTGCAGTATCGTTACAGCACTTGGAGGAATTGCTCCGAGTGATTGAGTATAAGTGCCCATGGTACTCGAACCGAGGCTCCCTAGATCACTCCGATTGGATAAAGATCGGAAAGGCGTTGTTTAGGGAACCTCGAGCCGAGATCCAACATATTCTGTTGTGGCAGCACTGTTCAGCTGCGGTGGGGAGATTACGAAAAGAGGCGTCCCCCTCCGCACCTCCCTTGCTCTCGGTGGAGGCACCTCCTGCCTATCCCCGAGTGCTCCCTCCAGCCCCTTTGTTAGCACCAAAAACTTCTACACCAGTGGTGGATACCCTGGGGCAGAAGTCCCTTCATCAGGGTGCTGTCTGTGCCGCCCTTGCGGCGGCGCGGGCAAGCGGGCAGGACCCCTTATTGGAAGAATGGGAGGGAGAAATCCCTTTGGTGTTTCCTCTGTCTTATGACCCTCCCAATGAGGCAGGTGAAGTGGTAGCTCGACACTCCACCATCCCGTACTCTATTCTTCGGGAGCTTAACAAAGCTGTACGTGAGTCAGGGCTGCGTTCCACTTATGTGCAGGGTATGATAGAAGGGATCGCCAGTGGTTATACCATGATCCCGGAGGATTGGAAACATCTATTTCGTATGATCCTTTCCCCTGCACAGTACGTGGTATGGGATAATGAGTTTAGGTTGGCAGCCCTAGCACTCGGTAACGCGCAGAATACTGCTGAGCAAATATATGGGACGGGAGCTTTTGCCACCATAGAACAACAATCTATATTGCCCATGGAATCTTTTCACCGCACGGCAATGTGCATTCAGAGAGCCTTTCGGCGCGTTCCAGCCTCTGGCAAGCCCCTTCGATCATTCACAAATGTTAAACAACAAGCTACGGAACCTTATCATCATTTCGTTGATCGCCTCAAGGAGGCTGTTCAACGCCAAATTGACAATCCGGACGCTCAGACGGAACTCCTTTTACGCTTAGCGTATGAGCAGTCCAATGCTGACTGTCGGAAAATTCTCCAAACTATCATTCACCGCCCTAATTACACACTCGCTGACATGTTGCAGGCATGTGCCGAGGTGGGCACTCAGACCCATGCTATGGCACTGTTGGCAGGAGCAATCCGTCAAGGTAACAAACCTACAGGTAACTGCTTTAACTGCCAGCGACCTGGACACTTCAAAAAGGAGTGCAGGGCCCCAGGAGGTGGTGCTCATAAGGGCGGAACTAACACCACCGGGGGCCGTCCTTCTAAAAAGTGCCCAAAATGTAATAAAGGATATCATTGGGCTAATCAATGTCACTCCTCAACCCCAGATCATTCGGGAAACTTTCGACCGGGCCCCCCTCCAGCCCCGGTTTAAAGGAGGGAGCTTTGCCTGCCACAGCTGCTCGACCAGCCACAAAAGGCAGTGCTGGTTTGGATCTTATTAATGCAGTAGATATGCAATCCCCTCTCCCTGGTGACGTACTCCTCATGCCTACGCAGCTTTCTGGTCCGCTTCCCCCAGACACATTTGGGTTAATTTTGCCTCGCTCATCTGCCAGTAGTCAGTCTATTATGATTGTGCCTGGAGTTATCGATTCTAATTACACCGGCATTATCTATGTTCAAATTTGGAGTCACCTTCCCCTCAAATTAAAGGCGGGGGACTCTTGGGCTCAACTGCTAATCTTACCTTACACAGCGCCAGCCGGACCCAGCCAAGCGAGTCGTGCCGGCGGATTTGTTTCTACTCGCGTTAATCTGGAGCAAGGTCTCCTTTTTCATCCACAGATTGCTGCAGTATTACAACACATTCGAACCCACAAGCCGACCCGTAAGTATATCATCAACGGTAAGGAGCTCTATGGGTTGCTAGACACTGGAGCGGATGTTTCAGTAGTTGCACAAAAGCATTGGGACCCTTCCTGGCCTTCCGAAGTTTCCCCCTCTGTTTGGGGAGTGGGAGGCCCGCAATCTTCCCGACAAAGCACCAATTGGCTCTCAGTATGGGATAGTGAAGAGGGGCGAGAGGTTGCAAAAATTCGTCCGTGCATTTTGCCAATTGATCTTAATCTCTGGGGGCGAGACCTATTGTCTCAGCTGGGAGCCTCCCTAGTTGTGCCATGACACGTCAATGCTCTTCACACACTGCCCTCCCCCTGGAATGGAAAACCCACGTCCCAGTGTGGGTTGAACAATGGCCACTCCCTCAGGAAAAATTAATAGCCCTTAAAGAATTAGTTCAGGAACAATTAACCGAGGGACATATTGAACCTACTACTAGCCCATATAATACTCCGATCTTTGTTATTAAGAAAAAATCTGGATGCTGGAGACTATTACATGATCTCCGAGCTATAAATAAAATTTTGGAACCTATGGGAGCCCTTCAATGTGGGACCCCGAACCCGAATGTTATCCCACACGATTATCAGTTAGCAGTAATTGATCTTAAGGATTGTTTTTTCTCTATTCCTCTCCTCCCTCGTGATCGAAAGTACTTTGCCTTTACTATCCCTGTTTTGAATAATAGTCAGCCAACAGAACGCTACCATTGGAAGGTTCTTCCCCAGGGTATGCTAAACAGCCCCACCCTCTGTCAATATTACGTAAATCAGTCTCTCTTACCTTTTCGCAAACGGTACCCTATGCTTAAGGTTTACCATTATATGGATGATATCCTCATAGCAGGGCCAGAACTCCCTCCCTCGTGGAAAACTGACCTGCAAAATATGCTCCAGGAATACGGCCTTCAGATAGCCCCAGAAAAGGTACAATGTATAGAGCCCTTCCTTTATCTGGGACATAAGATGATGGCTGCTTATTCCATTCCGATTATCCCGCAAATTGCCTTGAAAACCAACATTAATTATGTCACCCTTCAGCAAGTCCTTGGCATTATTAATTGGGTACGTCCCTATTATCGCCTTGATACCAACATGTTAAGTCCATTATTTGATGCTCTTCGGCAGGGGCGTCACCCCTCCGATATCATTTCTCTCACAAAAACACAATTAGATGCCATTGAGCAGGTAAATCAATCTCTCGCAAAGGTTTGGGTGGATCGTGCCATGGATAACGAGCCTCCACGTCTCGCTTGTCTTCAAGGGGTGACCCAGCCTTGTGCTGCCCTCTTTCAAGCACCCGAGGCTGGGACGGTACGAATCCTTGAATGGCTTTATCTCGCCCACACCCCAGCAAATACCCTTACTCCCCTTCCCTCCATGCTTGCCTCCCTTATCACCAAGGGACGCCAGCGAGCGTGGGTCCTTTTAGGCATTGATCCCGTTGAAATAGTACTTCCGATCCCCTTGCATTTATGGCAAACTCTTTGTGAAACTAACCCCGAGGTTCAGTGTGCATGCTCAGCCTTTACTGGGGTCTTCTCCTGTCACACTTTGAAGGACCCCCGTTTCAGCATGACGCAGCGAATACCCCTTAACTTTTGCTATTTACTCTCCCCAACTCCGCTGCCAGATGTGCTTACAGTATTTACGGACGGAAGTCCACACCGTGGGGTTCTCTCTTGGCGTGACCCATCTACTACCCACTGGTGTTCTCTGTTTACCCTACCCCAAAGCTCCGCCCAGCGTGCTGAGCTGGCTGCAGTAATTTTAGCCTTTAATCGTTTTTCTATGCAACCGTTTAATATTATCACTGACAGTTTATATGTAGCCAATGTTGTTTCAAATATTAGTGGCAGTTATGTATCACCGGCACTAGATAAAAATTTGCTAGCTTTGTTTTTAGCATTGCAACATCTCATTCATTCCCGTACCGATCAGTTTTTTATTGCTCATATCAGAAGCCACCAACCCTTCCCTGGCATGTTGACAGAAGGCAATGCCCAGGCGGATGCCCAACTCAGGGCATTCCCTTGTACTCCTATAGAAAGTCATGCTCTACATCATCAAAATGCCAAGGCATTGGCTAAACAATTTCAGATCCCTCTCTCTGATGCTCGAGGTATTGTTCAACAATGTCCTCAATGTACCCTTAACCCACAGGGTCCTCCCATAGGGGTAAATCCCCGTGGTCTCGGAGCCAATCAACTTTGGCAGATGGATGTCACCCTTTTTCCCCCCTTCTCCCCTTGGAAATACCTGCACGTTGTCATTGACACATTTTCAGGCTACACTTGGGTAACTGCCCAAAAAGGGGAGGCTACCAAACATGTTTGTAATCACTTGATTCGCAGTTTTGCGGTTATGGGCAGCCCCATTGAGTTAAAAACCGACAATGGCCCTGCTTACTGTTCCTCCGCCATGGCCGCCTTCTGTGCCCGGTGGGGCATTCTCCACAAATTCGGCATTCCTTATAATTCCCGGGGTCAGGCCATTGTTGAAAGGGCTAACCGCACCCTAAAGGAGGCCCTTACTAAACAAAAACAAAAAGGAGGAGTGCCCCTATCCTTACCAGATAAGGAAGAATGGCTGGCTCGTGTCTTGTTTACACTGAATCATTTAAATTTAACTTTGTTTAATAATCAGTTTTTATCTAGAGCCCAGCGCCATTATAGACAGACCGAGCCCCTTCCGGCGCCGAAGGTGATATATCGCAAGTTGCCAGGACCAGAGTGGAGCCTGCCTGTGCCACTCATCACCTGGGGCCGGGGCTACGCAGCAGTGTCAACTGAAACCGGCCCTGTGTGGGTTCCCGCTCGCTTTGTAAAGCCGTGGAGAGATGGCCTGGCATCAGGGGCTAAAGAATCCCATTCCGGACTTCAGTCTAACCCTGACGGATAGGGCAGACAAGATCGACAAGGCCCGAAAGCGTGGCACACCTAACACTGCCATAACTTGGGGGCAGGTCAAAGCTTTATCACGGCAGGCTGAACATGTATTAGAGCGGCTATAGATTATTTACTTATGCTGCATCATTATGGATGTGAAAAGGTTAATGATATGTGTTGCTTTAATATTTCTGATCATCATCATTCAGTTGAAAATCAACTCAAGATAATTAAAAATTTAACAGATCAAATCAGATACAATCCAGACCCCTTCGGGGGATGGTGGGATTGGCTCTCCTCATGGCTTCCTAACTTTGGGTGGTTACATCAGCTTGTCACCTTTGGGGGACTCACTGTACTGATACTCGTGCTATTTTGCTGCGGCATTCAGTGCGTCCCCTCATTTGTTTCTCTCTTCATTAAGGGCTGTCCGTGGACTAACCCAGGGCCCCCTCGTAAGTATTAATCATGTTAACAAAACAAAAAAGGGTGAGATGTAGGTACAAGTGCTGGCAAGCCACACTGTATCTCCATTGAACCGTTTATTAGAACAGTATAGTATGCACTTTCTGTTATGCTATCATTAGTCACTAGACAATGGCCCGGTGAAGCCAGTGATGGGAACCATCCTTAACCAATCAGAATGAAGTAAACAGGTGTATCAATCATATAGTAATAAGTAACCTGTGTGATGTCAATCATGTAATGCTGAGAACCAGTCTGTAAGAAAGAGAATAAAAGCAGCGGTCTGGGACTATACCAGGACGCCTCACTGCAGCTTTGTCTCGTCTCTGTTTCCCGATACAACAAATTTGTCATGGGGTTTATGATACTTCTGGACCCACACTGCACTCAGAGTGACCTCCTCATCCCGTGCCAGCTGGAGACAAGAAAAGGGTCCAGCCAACTCTCCCGTTACCAGCTGGGAACCACTGACCCCCCCAAACAGGGAGAGGCCTCTGGCTTTGATGGGTATTAAATATCTGGCTGGTCTCTTTCTTCGGCAAACATTTTAACAGAGGTAAAGGAGGGAACAAATGAGTCACAAAGGAGACGGGAAAGATGATCTCTGGGCAATTTAACCCCCTACAACATCCAGGATGGAGAAGAACTCAGGGCAACAGGTTCCCTCGAAGGAAGAAGTTACTGGGATTTAGAAACACGGGGAACAGCCCCAAACCTGAGAGGATTTTTAACTGACATTTGATAATGATATAGAAAGAGGGAAATCCTGAGCTTTGAGAGCAACGTTCAGAAATGAAAGAGAAAGGGTGGAAATCTGAGAGATTTTGGATCCATTTTGCAAATTATAGAGAGGAAAGTGGAAAATCAGAGGGATTTTATATCAGTTGTTGATAGGAGGCAAAATCTGAGTGTTTCACATCAATATTTGATAAATGAATAAAGAGGAAGTGGGCAACATTTGCAAACATTTTATATCCATGTTCAAGAATCTGAGGAAAGGTGTCAATCTGAGATTTTCTTTGTATTTTATCATGAGAGAGACAAGGAAAAAAATCTCAGGGGATATTCACTTAGAATTAGACAACTAAAGAAAAGTGGGGCAAATGTTTAGAGTATTTTATATCAGTCTTTGAGATTTGCAGAGAAAAGAAGCCACAAGCTAAGCAATTGATAACATGAGAGAAAAATACCAAGATCTGAGGGGGATTTTATGTTGCTATTAAATAACTAGAGGGAAAAGGGAGACTGTTTGACTGCATTTTATGAGACTGTCCAATATATAAACACAAAGTGATGGTTCCCCCCCACTGCCACCATTCACATGGGCAGCAGGGAGCCTGGAAGGAGCTGATTTAAGGGAGGGGGAGCTGGAAGGCTCCCTGAATAAAGGAAGCGGGAGGAAGTGGGGAACGGGCAGGTGACTGGCAACTGAGGGCTGGGGGAAACTGTGTTGGTAGTTTGGAGTCAGTGGGTGGGATTGGGAAACTCGGGTCTGGGCAGTCTCCATGGGGGACACGTGCTTTTCCATCCCCGCCTTGGCAGAGAACGGGCATCTCCTCCCATCCCCACTCCAGGGGCAGCCATGTGCTGGGGAATGACTCAGGGCAACAATTTCCCACCTAAATGAGGACAAATCGCGGCAGATAAAGTGGGGGGGGGGAAAAGCTGCCCCATGGGAGAGATTTTAAATGGACATTTGAGAAGTATGGAGAGACCAGGGGAAATCGGGGGTGGTTAGAGAGCTCATCATTGGGAATCTCCTGGATTTTATAGCCACGTGTGACAAGGGGGGAAAAGCGGGAGAGACTTGGGAGGTGGGAGGACGGGGCACAAACAGGGCAGGATTCAGTGAACTCACCTCCCCCCCCCCGCGGGAATTTCCTGGCTGCACAAAACAGTTCAAATGTCCCGCCCCAGTGACCTTCCCCCCCGGATCGTCCCTTAGCCCCCCCCAGCTCCGCCCCCACCTGCCAGACCCCATCAATTCCCTGCTCAGCCCCCGCCCTGCTCTCTCGCCCTCCCCGCGGAAAGTTCCGGCTGATGCGGGCGGGGGGAAGGGCAGCGGCTTCAGCAGCTGCTACTGAGCATGCGCAGTGCCCGGGAGCAGCACAGGGCTATTGGGAGCGATTTAATGCACTGCCCCCCCCGCAGGGCCCCCCCTTCCCAGCGGGAGGGGGCGGATCCTGCTGCGGCTCCGCTGGGGCCGAGGCGGCTCCGAGGCTTCTCCCGGGTTCCCCGGGGCAGAGTCACGTGCCCGCCCCCGGGTCTCTCACTCCCCGGGGGCTCCGGGCGGGGCTGGGGCGGGCAGAGCCCGGGGCTGCCCGGGGGGCGGGGCCCAGCTGGAGAAATCCCCCCCGGCTCGGCTCAAGCTTTGTTCTCTCGCCCTCACTGGGGCTCGCACGGAGCATGCGCAGTAACAGCTACTGAAACCCTCCCTTCCCTGGGCTGCGGAAACGGCTCCGGGGCAGGCTGGGAGATGTAGTTCCTGACTCTCCCGGAAGCGGTAGTGACGTCGGCGGAGGAGACGGTCCGGGCTGCAAAGGAACGTTGGGCGCTGCGGTTCTGCCTGGCTCGCGCGGGGCCATTGGAGCCTCTCCCGGGCCGGAGAAGGGTTGGTGCCGTTGGAGCTCTGGGCATGCGCAGATCGCGGCGGGAGAGCCCTTCATTAACCCGGGGGTCCCTGCGTGGGGTTGGGGGGGTGAGACCAGGCTGGGGGCGGGAAATGTCGGTGCAGCCCGGACATGGCGGGGGGGGGCAGGTTCCTCCGAGTGATTTCTGAGCTGGGCAGAGGCTGGGGGGGCCCTGAGACGGGGACACCTCTGGGCTGGGCTGGGGGGGCCACTCTCTGCTGGCAACGGGGCCTGGGAAGGGCCAGGAAGGGGAGGGAGGAGCAAGTGTCCCCCATGGAGACGGCCCAGCCCCAGGTTTCCCCTCCCAGCTCCTTCCCCTCCCCCAACCTGCCCAACCCAGCAGCCCCCCCTCACCCCAACTGCTAGTCCAGGGGTAGCCAACCTGCGGCACACGAGCTGATTTTCAGTGGCACTCACAGTGCCTGG
Organism: Mauremys reevesii; assembly: GCF_016161935.1. Lineage (NCBI taxonomy): Eukaryota > Metazoa > Chordata > Testudines > Geoemydidae > Mauremys > Mauremys reevesii. The sequence goes on along the minus strand of NC_052636.1, from coordinate 8,272,127 downwards.
GTCCTGGCCACCGGTCCGAGGGAGGCTCTGCATTTTAATTTAATTTTAAATGAAGTTTCTTAAACATTTAAAAAACCTCATTTACTTTACATGCAACAGTAATTTAGTTCTATATTATAGACTTACAGAAAGAGACTGTCTAAAAACATTAAAATGTGTTACTGGCACGTGAAACCTTAAATTAGAGTGAATAATTGAAGACTTGGCACAGCACTTCTGAAAGGTTGCTGACCCCTGTACTAGTCACATTCCCAGACCCCACTGCCAGCCCCTCCCCATAGCCAGTGACCTCACTCCAGCCCCACTCCTCTTCCTTGTGAAAGCCACATCACTCAGGGATCCCTGCCGGCCATGTGAATGTGAGGCAAGAAGAATCCATCCCATTCTGTGGTTGATTTAATATTGCTGTATAATCCCCTCAAATTTCCCCTCTTTCCTCTTGAGTGGTTGAATGGTGACATAAAATCTCCCCACATGATGCTTGTCCCTTATATTGGCAAATATTTAGTTTGTGCCCCATTTTCTCCTCAGTTCTGAAATACTGATATCAAATGCTCAAAAATCTTCCCACTTTTCTCTCCAGGTGTGTGACTGAGATCAAGGCTCTTATCGTACTGAGCGTGGGCCTGTGCTGCAGAGACCCCAACTGAGATCTGGGCCCTGTTCTGCCAGCCACTGAAGAGACCCCAGGTGAGATCAGACCTTACTGTTGTGCCAGGTAAAACTGAGACCTGGACCGAGATCATGGCCCCCCCTTGTGCCAGGCAGCGCATGACTGTGACCCAAACTGCTGCGTCCATTGTGCTGGGCATTTCAGAAACCTCGACTGAGATCTGTGTCCCTGTTGGATCTGGCACTGCACTGACCCCGACCCAGATCACGCCCCACCACTGTACTGGGCACTGCACAGACCCTGACAGAGATCCTGCCCCCACAATTTGCCAGATGCTGCAGGGAACCCGAACAAAATCCGGGATCCTGCAATGCTGGGAGTTGCAGAGTCCCCGACTGAGGTCAGGCCCCTGTTGTGCAGGGCTTTGCATAGACACTGACCAAGATCAGGGTCCCCATTGTGACAGGTGCTGAACAGACACCAAGGGTATCTCTACCCTGCCACTAAAAACCCCCAGCTGGCCCATGCCAGGTGACTCAAGCTCACAGGGCTCAGGCGAAGGGGCTGTTTAATTGCAGTGTAGATGTCTGGGCTCGGGCTGGGGCCAGGCTGTAGGACCCTGTGAGGTGGGAGGGTGCCACACCTTGGGCTGCAGCCCCAGCCGGAACATGGACACCACAATTAAACAGCCCCACAGCCTGAGCCATGTGAGCCCAAGTCAGCGGGCACGGGCCAGCCGCCGGTGTCTGACTGCAGTGTGGACATGCCCACAGGGACAGGCCTTGCCACAAAAAGCTCAAAGGCTAAATAGGCCAATGGTGGGAGGCGACTCTCCATTTTACAGATGGGGAAACTGAAGCTCAGAGAGCTGAAGTAATTTGCTCAAGTTTGCATGGGGAATTTGGGGCAAAACTGGGAACTGAACACAGATTGTTTGAATTCTTGCCTCTCCCCTTAACCCCAGGCCCAGCGTGTGTATGTGCAGCGTTGTTTTGGTCTCTGTTTACCTTGCATTGGCTTCCAAGGGAGACTGTGGAATTTCCTTCATTGGAGGTTTTTAAGGCCAGGTTAGAGATGCACCAGTCTGGGAATGTCTAGGGATACTTGGTCCTGCCTCAGCACAGGGGGCTGGAGTAGACGCCCTCTCAAGATCCCTTCCAGGCCTACACTGAAATAATTCTCTTTTGTGCTGTGTCCTGTTCTACGCTGAGCTGTTTTGCATGGTGCCATTTGGAACTGTGATCGCACCATGTTGTGTAGCAGTTTTGTGGTGCATTGTTTTGCCTCAGCTTGTTTGGTGCCTGTGCTGTGTTGGTTTGAGTTGAGCTATTTTCCGTTGTGTACTTTTGTCCTAGGATGTCGTCGTTTGCATCGTGTTACTTTCTTTTCCTTTGTATTGTCATTTTATGCTGTGGAGTGTAGGTTGTGTTTTTTTCCCCCCTGAATTGCCTGACATTATGTTGTGGTGGGTTTTATTCTGTATGTTGGGTTTTTATATGTATATATTGCATTGCATCCTAGACATGGAGGGCTAGATAGGACCTCAAGATGTCATCAAGTCCAGCTCTCTGCCGAGACAGGACCAAATATCTGTAGATTATCTCTGACAGAGCTTTGTCCTACCTGTCCTTAAAAACTTCCAGGGACAGAGACTCCCCAGCCCCCCTTGTAAGACTATTCCAGAGCTGACCTGCCTTAGCTCTGGGGACACCCACACAGACTGTAGTGGTGAGCAGCTCTGGAGAGAGAGGAGACCCCAGTGAGTGGCAGCTGGGTAAAGAGACTAAAGTTGGGAGGAGAAACATTGACGTGTCCAGGGTCACCCAGGCTGTCTGTGACCGAGCTAGAAATAGGTTCTAGTGCCACCGTACTGCTGTTTCTGAAGGTCTCTGCCACCCTGGTGTTTTAGGCACTGGTGCAAACCCTTAGTGTAGACAAAATTTACACTAGTGCACTCTGATTGGTACTGGTGCACCATGTCCCAGTTTGAAGGTTTGAGGGGGCGGGGGGGAAGGTGACGTCACAGAGGCCTGGGGCTGGCTGAACAGTGCAGCTGGTAAGGGAGGGGCAGTGAGTGCTGGAGGTATGAGCCAGGAGCGCAGCCCCACAGGGCTGGACACTGACTTCTCCTGACCCAGGGGACACCCCCCAGCGAGGTGGTTTGTCCACGGATGCACAGGCCGTCTTGGCAGGGCAGCTCAGCTGCAGTCCCTGCACACCTCTTCCTGCAGCCTAATACAGTGTGCTCTGGGGACCTTCCCAAGTTGCGGGTGACGGGGCTCTGGGGTTAACAGGGCTGTTCCTGGCTCTGTCACAGACCTGTTCAGTGACCATGGGGAACTCACAGCCCCTCTGTGTAACGCTGTCTTCAGTGACTGGAGAGCACGAGCACCAGCCTCAGGCAGACTGGTGAGAAGCAGGGAACAAACCCCAAACTGGGTGTGAGGTCTGTATGGAGATTTCACCAACCAAGTATCCAGTGTAAACGCTTCAGGCTCCGTAACAGCATCAACATGGAACCCCAGACAGTCCCCTTAGGTGACCCCATATATCTTTCTGAGGGCCCCTCCTCCCCCCACACACACATATGCTATAAAAACTCCACTGCCCATGTAGGCCACAATAACTGGTTTTCTGCATATAAAAGCCAGGGCTGGCGTTAGGGGGCAGCAAGCAGGGCAACTGCCTGGGGCCCCATGCCACAGGGGCCCCCACAAAGCTACATTGCTCAGGCTTTAGCTTCAGCCCTGGTGGTGGGGCTCAGGGCCCTGGACTTCAGCCCCATGCGCTGGGACTTCAGCTTTCTGCCCTGGGCCTCAGCGAGTCTAATGCCGGCCTTGCTTGGCAGCCCCCTGAAAGCTGCTCACGGCCCCCCAGGGGGCCCCAGACCCCTGGTTGAGAACCCTGCCTTACCCCACGAGTCACAGCAATGTTCAGGTTACTGCCAGGCCCAAAGGACCAGTCACTTCCTTAGGTCAACAGAATCTTAGATCTTCCAACAAAGAAAACACTTGTAGCCAGTCCTGTCACAACCTGTATTAAGACTTATTTAAAAGGAAAGGAGAGTTGTTTACGAAGTTAAAGCAGGTAATCCTATAGATGCAGACGAGTTGCAGTCTTAGATTTCAAAGGTAATAGAAGCTTCTCTAATAAGCAAGCTCTGCATATTCTTTAGGACTAACCCCGGCTAAGCAGCTGGGGATCTCTTGCTTATGCCTAGAAACTTTGCCCCCCAGAGTCCAAGCAACATACAGATAATCAGTTCCTTCTGTGTGGGGCTTTTCATCCCCTTCCTGCCATGTGCTCTGAGCTGGAAACTCAGCTAATGGGAAATCAAGAGCACAACAACAGTTTTGTGTCTCCGTTAATGTCCCATAATAGTCTCTCTGATGTTGATGGACCTTTCCTGCCAGGCAGGGTGTAATGCATTCTGTTGTCAATCAGCACTTCAGCTAGGTAAAGTCTCTCTCCTGTCTGATGATTTACAGAGCCACAGAGGCTCACAATGCAACTAGTCAGATATTAACCCAGGCAGCAACTCACAAGCATTCAATGAAGTCTAAACACTAAACACATTCTCCTGCATCCCAGCTCCCTTCCCTGAGCCCCCACCACATCCCACACCCCTCCTGCACCCCAGCTCCCTTCCCTGAGCCCCCTGCCGCATCCCACACCCATCCTGCACCCCAGCTCCCTTCCCTGAGCCCCCTGCCGCATCCCACACCCCTCCTGCACCCCAGCTCCCTTCCCTGAGCCCCCTGCCGCATCCCACACCCCTCCTGCACCCCAGCTCCCTTCCCTGAGCCCCCTCCACATCCCACACCCCTCCTGCACCCCAGCTCCCTGCCCTGAGCCCCCTGCCGCATCCCACACCCCTCCTGCACCCCAAACCCCTGCCCTGAGCCCCCTGCCACATCCCACACCCCTCCTGCACCCCAGGTCCCTTTCCTGATCCCCCCGCCGCATCCCACACCCCTCCTGCACCCCAGCTCCCTTCCCTGAGCTTCCTGCCGCATCCCACACCCCTTCTGCACCCCAGCTCCCTGCCCTGAGCCCCCTGCCGCATCCCCCAACCCTCCTGCACCCCAGCTCCCTGCCCTGAGCCCCCTGCCGCATCCCACATCCCTCCTGCACCCCAGCTCCCTGCCCTGAGCCCCCTGCCGCATCCCACACCCCTCCTGCACCCCAGCTCCCTGCCCTGAGCCCCCTGCCGCATCCCACACCCCTCCTGCACCCCAGCTCCCTGCCCTGAGCCCCCTGCCGCACCCCTCACCCTCTTGCAACCCACCCACCAATGCCCTGCCCTGAGCTCCCTGCACAGCACCTGCACCTCAACTCCTTGCCCTGAGCCTCCGCCGCACCCTGCACTGTTTCTGCACCCCCTGGGGGCAGCGTTGGGGTGGGGACTTTAGGGCAGGGGTTGGATTGGGGCAGGGAAGGGGTGGAGTGGGGGCGGGGCCAGAGGCAGCAAAGGGAGGTGTCAGTGATGCGGCCCTCGGTTCAATGCTCTAGTCCTCATGTGGCCCTCGTGCTCAGTTGAGTTTGAGACCCCTGGCTTAGGCTTTGGCTTCAGCCCCGGGTGGTGGGGCTCAGGGCCCTGACTTCAGCCCCATGTGCTGGGAGTTCAGCTTTCTGCCCTGGGCCTCAGTGAGTCCAATGCCGGCCTTGCTTGGTGGCCCCCCTGAACCTTCTTGTGGCCCCCCAGGGGCCCCAGACCCCTGGTTGAGAACCACTGCCTTACCCCACGAGTCACAGCAATGTTCAGGTTACTGCCAGTCCCAAAGGACCAGTCACTTCCGTAGGTCCATTGAATCTTAGATCTCCCAACAAAGACAACAGTTGTAGCCAGTCCTGTAATAACCTGTATTAAGACTTATTTAAAAGGAAAGGAGAGTTGTTTACGAAGTTAAAGCAGGTAATCCTATAGATGCAGACGAGTTGCAGTCTTAGATTTCAAAGGTAATAGAAGCTTCTATAATAAGCAAGCTCTACATAGTCTTTAGGACTAACCCCGGCTAAGCAGCTGGGGATCTCTTGCTGATGCGTAAAAACTTTGCCCCCCAGAGTCCAAGCAGCATACAGATCATCAGTTCCTTCTGTGTGGGGTTTTTCATCCCCTTCCTGCCATGTGCTCTGAGCTGCCAGCTCAGCTAATGGGAAATCAAGAGCACAACAACAGTCTTGTGTCGTCTTTAACGTCCCATAATAGTGTCTCTGGTGTGGATGGACCTTTCCTGCCAGGCAGGGTGTAATGCATTCGGTTGCCAATCAGCACTTCGCATAGGTAAAGTCTCTCTCCTGTGTGGTGATTTACAGAGCCACAGAGGCTCACAATGCAACTAGTCAGATATTAACCCAGGCAGCAACTCACAAGCATTTAATGAAGTCTAAACACATTCTTATAATCCTAATACCTGTTTTAACAATACTAACACAGGTGAGTCAGACCGATTCCACTGTGTGTTTGTCCATGTTCAATTAAGACATGAGGGCTTGTGCAAGAGCTAACACCTCATCTGCCAGTGTCACAGGCAGGCTGGGCAGGGATGGTGTCTCTAGCCTCTGTTTGCCAGAAGCTGGGAATGGGTGACGGGATGGATCACTTGATGATTCCCTGTTCTGTTCTTTCCCTCTGAAGCACCTGGCACTGGCCACTGAGCTAGATGGACCATTGCTCTGATGCAGTGGGCCCTTCTTATGTTCACAGTCTGTATGAGGAGTATCTACTCATTGGGACTCACTGGGGAGCCACAGAAAGGAACAAGATGTGCTGAGGCAAGAAGGCCCAGTCTCAGTGGACCCGGGGTCACGCTTCCCAAAAGCTAAAACTAGGCCCAGCCCATGAAGGGGGCAATGCCAGGAGAGACTCTACAAAGGCTAAAGCATCAAACAACTTAGTTAACCTGAGAGAGCTGCCTTGGGGACAGTGACCGGGAGAATCCCCAGAGTGACTCCTTTGATTCTGCTCTTCACTGGCCTTTGGTTCATAGAATCATAGAACTGAAAGGGACCTCGAGAGGTCATCTAGGCCAGTCCCCTGCACTCAAGGCAGGACTCAGTATTATCTAGAGAATCCCTGACAGGTGTTTGTCCAGCCTGCTCTTAAATATCCCCAATGATGGAGATTCCGCAACTTCCCTATGCTATTTGTTCTGGAGTTTAACCACTCTGACAGTTAGGAAGTTTTTTCCTAATCTCCATCCTAAATTGCCCTTGCTGCAATTTAAGGCCATTACTTCTTGTCCTATCTTCAGAGGTTAAGAACAATTGTTTTTTCCACATCCCTGTAACAACCTTTTATGTACTTGAAAACTATTATCATGTCCCCTCCTACTCCAGACTAAACAAACCCAGGTTTTTCAATCTTCCCTCATAGGTCATGTTTTCTAGACCTTTAATCGTTTTTGTTGCTCTTCTCTGGACTTTCTCCAATTTGTCCACATCTTTCCTCATATGTGGCACCCACAAATGGACACAGTACTCCAGTTGTGGCCTAATCCGCACAGAGTGGAGTGGAAGAATTACTATTTGTGTCTTGCTTACAGTACTCCCTCAAATACATCCCAGAATGATGTTTGCCCTTTTGCACTGTTGACTTATACTTAGCTTGTGATCCACTATGGCCCCCAGCTCCCTTTCCGCAGTGCTCCTTCCTGGGCAGGAATTTCCCATTTTGTACGTGTGCACCTGATTGTTCCTTCCTAAATGAAGCACTTTGCATTTGTCCTAATTGAATTTCATCGTATTTACTTCAGGCCTTTTCTCCAGATTATTTTGAATTTTAATCATAGAATATGAGGGTTGGAAGGGACCACAGGAGGTATCTAGTCCAATCCCCTGCTCCAACCAGGACAAATCCCCAGACATATTTTTGCCCCAAATGGCCCCCTCAAGGATTGAACTCACAGCCTTGGGTTTAGCAGGCTGATGCTCAAACCACTGAGCTCTCCCTCCCTGGCCTAGCCTCTAAAGCACTTGCAACCCCTCCCAGCTTGGTATTGTCTGCAAACTTGGTAAGTATAACAGAGGATGTTACTGGGAGGGTTTCACCGTGTCTCAGAGGGTTACACCCTGGTGGGAGGGGGCTAGGCCTGTACTGGGATAAGGTCACTGTGCTTCACAGTGTGGCAGAACCTAGAGTGTCCATTAACAGGGAAAAATCAGGGGGGAATCAGCATGTGGAATGGACAAAAGTCCCCTCTGCATTCTCTCATATTGCCCTTCTCGTCCTGGCAGGCTACAGATTAACGTCCACGTTTTGCTCCAGATCATTTCATCCTCCCAGAGGGAAGGAAATGGCTGCAATGGAGCTGGCTCAGGTAAGGGATTCTCAGGGAGCTGGTGGTGGGTTCTGCTTGGAGGGAGAGGAGCAGTACGTGCATAGGAGGGTGGGAGCTGCTGGAGGTGGTGGGAGGCAGGAAATATCTCGGGTGGAGAAAGGGAGGGGACAGGATGTGACAAACCTGCTGAGACTTGTGTACTCTAGGGTGTGATGGGTTGTCACCCCGGGGTGCAGTCTGGGGGGCTTCTGGGAACCGCTGTGCCTCTAACCCTCAAGCTGGGCTGGCCCTTCTCACAGCGCTTTGCTGGAGATTCAGCCAGCCTCTCCAGGCCCTGTTATCACCCAACACGACAGCAGATGGCGCCATGCATCCCACTAAGCCAGCAGTCCCCAACCTTTTTGGCACCAGGGACCGGTTCTGTAGAAAAAAAAATTTCCGCGGACCTGTGGGATGGTTTTGGGACGATTCAAGCGCATTATATTTATTTTTGTACTTTTATTTCTATTATTATTGTAATATATAATGAAATAATTATTATACAACTGACCATAATGCAGAATTAGTGGGAGCCCTGAGCTTGTTTTCCTGCAACTATTCGGTCCCATCTGGGGGTGATGGGAGACAGTGACACCCGAAGTGTGTTGCTTTTGTCCAGTCTACTCTGTAATCTCGTTTTGGTTGCTGTCACTGCAGAAAACCCTATGTTGTCAAAACTGAAATGCTCAAAATAGCACATGCATGTGAATGGACACAGGGTGCTAAAATTAAATTAAATTAATCCAGGGGTTCTCAAACTGGAGGTCAGGACCCTTCAGGGGGTCACGAGGTTATTACTGGGGGTCGTGAGCTGTCAGCCTCCACCTCAAACCCCGCTTTGCCTCCAGCATTTATAATAGTGTTAAATATATAAAAAAGAGTTTTCAATTTATAAAAGGGGGGGTCGCATCAGAGGTTTGCTATGTGAAAGGGTCACCAGGACAAAAGTTTGAGAACCACTGAATTAACCCCTCTGAAGCCTCAGGGAATGCAGTGGAGGGGGGTCTCCCTTGGTAGGGTTGGGAAGGATATTGCTCTTCTCATGTGATCCCTCCCCCCAGTGGCTAATTTTAAATGAAGCTACATGACATGAATCTCCCTCTGGCACTGAAATTACATATACACTATAATTTGGCATTTGAGAAGTGACAGGGACGGTAGCCCTAATGGAAAAGCTAACAGCTCGGCTCTCCTGCAAGCCTCAAACTGCTGAATGAGCTTTAGGGTAGGGAAGGCTGTGCCTCCCAAACAGCCTGGCCCTGCCCCCTATCTGACCCCCACCCACTTCCTGCCCCCCCCGACTGCCCGCCCCCCTCAGAATCCCCGACCCATCCTGCTCCTTGTCCCCTCACCATCCCCCAGAGACCCCCACCACCACCACCCTGGGACCCCACCCCTGCTCCCTGTCTGCCCCAACCCCTATCCACCCCCAGAACGCCCACAATCCACCCCATTGCCTGTCCACCCCCAACCTCTGCCCCCTCCTGTGCCCTGACTGTCCCCAGGACTCCTGCCCCTAGCCAACCCCGGCCCCAGCCTCTTACCCCCAGCTCCCTCCTCACCCGGAGCCTCAGCGCCTCGCAGAACAGTTGCAGCGTGTGGCCGGCGGGACCTGAGCTCCGTCCCGCTCAGAGCCGCGTGGTGAGGGGGCGGGACTGGGAGCTTCAGCAGGGCCTGAGCTCCGTCCCGCTCAGAGCCGCGTGCTGAGGGGGCGGGGCTGGGAGTTCCAGGCCGAGCGGAGGCAGCTGAGCTCAGTCCGGAGCTCGCAGCCCTGCCCCCTCACCACGCGGCTCTGAGCGGGGCAGGGCTCAGGGGCCCCGCCGGAGACACACCGCTTGATATGCTGCGGCCCGGTTCCTAAGAGGCCTCGGCCCGGTACCGGTCCGGGGGTTGGGGACCCCCTGCACTAAGCTACCTGAGTGCTTTACCTAAGCCGCTCAAGGACAGATAGACGACAACAGCCAATTTCCCAGCTCCCGAACCTTGCACACCTGCTGTAGTATAAATTCAGAATTATACCGTCTTATAGTGCACAGGGATCTCTATAATGTAAGCTCATTAATATAGTTCGCCTTCCCCTCGATATGGGAAAGATGTGCACAACAAGCCTGTGCTAACCAAGCTCAGCTTTTCCCCAAACATTTCACTCAAAATGCACTGATTAAGATAAAGCATAAAACAAGTTTATTAATGGCAGAAAGGTAGATTTGAAGTAATTATTGTTAGAACAAAAAAGGAGCCGGTTGATCCAGAGGCGGATATGAATACAGGCTTCTTTATTGCGTTACTTGTTCCCCTTGACCCAACTATCGAGTAAGCACTGGATTAGTTACATCACCCGCCTTTTATCTAAGTTTGTATGTAAACACCTACATCCGTTACAACACCCCAAAACCCCTCATTAAGTAGTAGAAACACTCATACAATTAGCAAACCCACCCCTATCCACTATCACAGTATTATACATATCATAGAGGCGTTTTTACCTTGAAAATACCGTTCTTTGCAATAACGTGTTGCCACAAATTTCCCCTTACAGCAGTTCTCAGGGTATGGAGGAAGGGTCAATGAGCAGTTCTCGGGGAGGGAGGGAGGGGCCATAAGCCAGGGCTTGTTTATGGAGCTGGGAAAGGAAGGGGGAGGGGGAGGTAACATTTCTTTTACTTTCTTTCACACAAAGGACATTCATTCCAGCAACTACACTTCTCATGCAGCTGCATCAATGTCAATTCTTACAAGCAACAGAGAGCGGAAAAATATGGCAACTTATTTGTTAAGCAAAGAATTACTGCCTGCTTATGCCTTTGTCCCCAATGCATGTCAGCACATTAGCAGCTTCCCAGCTGTTTTACTGAACCCAAACGTATCCCAACAATTCTAAGTGGTAGCAAACAGATCAAACTCGATTACTTAGCAGATGAGCAAAAACTCAAACTAAGCCTAACATACTAGATGGATAGAATTTGAATTAGCAGTTTCTCACCCTGACTGATGATACAAGCAGTCCCCCAAGTTTCCATACACAAGCTAGAAATCCCTTTACCCTGGGACCAGCAGTTCCCCCAGTTCAGTCTTTGTTCCTCAGGTGTTTCCAGGAGTTCTCGTGCGGGGAATGAGGCCAAGAGATGATGTCACACCCCACCTTATGTAGCTTTTCCGAATGGCGGGAACCATTTGTTCCAAACTAAGTTCCCAGTCCAGTTTGTGGAAAAATACAAGTACCAAAATGGAGTTTGTTGTCATGTGGTCTGGTCACATGTCCTAGCATGTCCTGCTGAGTCATAAGAACATAAGAACAGCCGTACCAGGTCAGACCAAAGGTCCATCTAGCCCAGTATCTGTCTACCGACAGTGGCCAATGCCAGGTGCCCCAGAGGGAGTGAACCTAACAGGCAATGATTAAGTGATCTTCCTCCTGCCATCCATCTCCATCCTCTGACAAACAGAGGCTAGGGACACCATTCTTACCCATCCTGGCTAATAGCCAT